>NC_141835.1:3386053-3568553 GCF_982586985.1 Callionymus lyra | reverse complement strand
CTTTCGCTGCATCAGCTTCGACCTTCTCGCTTTCCCACGGGGTGTTGTTAAGCTCTCAGGAGCCTCGTTTCCTCTGACGCTGACAACAGAACCTCCGGTGGAGAACGAGCTGCAGGTTAAAGGTCAAATGTATTTTGAACGAGGAATTAATCCGACTTTAATACATGCATTATCGGATTATTTCTCTTCCGAAAATCAACTAATTGATCCCATTTTTAACAAGTTTATTCCATCGAGAGATTTCTTTACAGATGATAAGATACAAACTTGACCTGATTTAGCTTTGTCTCACTCCCTCTCAGCGAACTCATCACTGCACGTTCTAGTTTCGCATATTTTCTTCTTCAAAAATGAGTCATTTACCCCTTTTTTTACACCGATTTTCAATAAATGTTCACATGATTTTCTAGAACTTAGTCCAGTTCATCTTCATCCATCCATCCATCCATCCATCCATCCATCCATCCTTCCATTCATCCATCCATCTATCCATCCTTCTGTCCGTCCGATCATCCGTCAGTCCGTCCATCCTTCCGTCCGTCCATCCATCCATCCATCCATCCATCCATCCATCCATCCATCCATCCATCCATCCATCCATCCATCCATCCATCCATCCATCCATCCATCCATCCATCCATCCATCCATCCATCCATCCATCCATCCATCCATCCATCCATCCATCCGTCCGTCCGTCCGTCCGTCCGTCCGTCCATCCATCCATCCATCCATCCATCCATCCATCCATCCATCCATCCATCCATCCATCCGTCCAAGTATAAATAAAAATGTTGTTTGATCACAATTTAATGTTTTTCTATTTTAGTGTAATAACAAACATTTCTTTGAGTTCATAGAAACAACTTCTCTGATCTTCTAACATTCTCTGTTATTCCGGCCTCAGGATGGAGAACCTGCCAGGATTCATGGACTCCAGAGGCCGACAGAGGAGGACAAAGGAAGTCTTTCAGGTGCAGATGAAAGAGTCTCACATCAGATCCAACGTGACCTATGGAGGTGCTGAAGAATGTGCTGAAGAACACTGTGAAATAACAGTGTGTGTGTCGTGTCATGTGTGTGTCGTGTGTGTCATGTGTGTCATGTGTGTGTCATGTGTGTGTGTCATGTGTGTGTGTCATGTGTGTGTCATGTGTGTGTCGTGTGTGTCATGTGTGCGTGTCATGTGTGTGTCGTGTGTGTCGTGTGTGTGTCATGTGTGTGTCGTGTGTGTGTCATGTGTGTGTTGTGTGTGTCGTGTGTGTCATGTGTGTGTCAAGTGTGTGTCGTGTGTGTCATGTGTGTGTCGTGTGTGTCATGTGTGTCGTGTGTGTGTCATGTGTGTGTCATGTGTGTGTCGTGTGTGTCATGTGTGAGTCGTGTGTGTCATGTGTCTGTCGTGTGTGTCATGTGTGTGTTGTGTGTGTCATGTGTGTGTCAAGTGTGTCATGTGTGTCATGTGTGTCGTGTGTGTCATGTGTGTGTCGTGTGTCATGTGTGTGTCGTGTGTGTATCATGTGTGTGTCAAGTGCGTGTCAAGTGTGTCATGTGTGTGTCGTGTGTGTGTCATGTGTGTGTCATGTGTGTGTCGTGTGTGTCATGTGCGTGTCGTGTGTGTCATGTGTGTGTCGTGTGTGTCATGTGTGTGTCGTGTGTGTGTCATGTGTGTGTCGTGTGTGTCATGTGTGTGTCGTGTGTGTCATGTGTGTATCGTGTGTGTGTCATGTGTGTGTCGTGTGTGTCATGTGTGTGTCGTGTGTGTCATGTGTGTGTCAAGTGTGTGTCAAGTGTGTGTCAAGTGTGTGTCAAGTGTGTCATGTTTGTGTCGTGTGTGTCATGTGTGTGTCGTGTGTGTCATGTGTGTGTCAAGTGTGTGTCAAGTGTGTGTCAAGTTTGTCATGTGTGTGTCAAGTGCGTGTCAAGTGTGTGTCAAGTGTGTCATGTTTGTGTCGTGTGTGTCATGTGTGTGTCGTGTGTGTCATGTGTGTGTCATGTGTGTGTCAAGTGTGTGTCAAGTGTGTGTCATGTGTGTGTCGTGTGTGTGTCATGTGTCGTGTGTGTCATGTGTCGTGTGTGTCATGTGTGTGTCGCTCATCTCCGTGTTGACTCCACACACGAGATGGTGTCGAGGCTTCACGGCGTCAATGGTGGTGTTTGTGAATGGACTCGTGGTAATGAGCACTTTATTAATTCCTGCTGCACGACGCTCTCACCCCGACTACACTGAGAGCTGCAGCCGCACAAACACGTGGAGACGACGACGAGCAGATCTCAGCAGATAGAGAATCTCGTAATTACCACGGAGAACGTTTAACGGCAGAATAATGATCTCTGCAGGCGTCGCTGCCATTACGTTGATGAGTTCGAGGAAAATCTGGACCAGTTATAAATCACACTAACATGACAGTGAAGCAGATGATGAACCAACTGATGGTTTTACTCGTTCTTAGTTAACTAATGATCAACTCTGGTGTCATTAAACATCAACTAGTATCAACTCTGGTGTCATTAAACATCAACGAGTATCAACTCTGGTGTCATTAAACATCAACTAGTATCAACTCTGGTGTCATTAAACATCAACTAGTATCAACTCTGGTGTCATTAAACATCAACTAGTATCAACTCTGGTGTCATTAAACATCAACTAGTATCAACTCTGGTGTCATTAAACATCAACTAGTATCAACTCTGGTGTCATTAAACATCAACTACTATCAACTCTGGTGTCATTAAACATCAACTAGTATCAACTCTGGTGTCATTAAACATCAACTAGTATCAACTCTGGTGTCATTAAACATCAACTAGTATCAACTCTGGTGTCATTAAACATCAACTAGTATCAACTCTGGTGTCATTAAACATCAACTAGTATCAACTCTGGTGTCATTAAACATCAACTAGTATCAACTCTGGTGTCATTAAACATCAACTAGTATCAACTCTGGTGTCATTAAACATCAACTAGTATCAACTCTGGTGTCATTAAACATCAACTAGTATCAACTCTGGTGTCATTAAACATCAACTAGTATCAACTCTGGTGTCATTAAACATCAACTAGTATCAACTCTGGTGTCATTAAACATCAACTAGTATCAACTCTGGTGTCATTAAACATCAACTAGTATCAACTCTGGTGTCATTAAACATCAACTAGTATCAACTCTGGTGTCATTAAACATCAACTACTATCAACTCTGGTGTCATTAAACATCAACTAGTATCAACTCTGGTGTCATTAAACATCAACTAGTATCAACTCTGGTGTCATTAAACATCAACTAGTATCAACTCTGGTGTCATTAAACATCAACTAGTATCAACTCTGGTGTCATTAAACATCAACTAGTATCAACTCTGGTGTCATTAAACATCAACTAGTATCAACTCTGGTGTCATTAAACATCAACTAGTATCAACTCTGGTGTCATTAAACATCAACTAGTATCAACTCTGGTGTCATTAAACATCAACTAGTATCAACTCTGGTGTCATTAAACATCAACTAGTATCAACTCTGGTGTCATTAAACATAAACTAGTATCAACTCTGGTGTCATTAAACATCAACTAGTATCAACTCCGGTGTCATTAAACATCAACTAGTATCAACTCTGGTGTCATTAAACATCAACTAGGATCAACTCTGGTGTCATTAAACATCAACTAGTATCAACTCTGGTGTCATTAAACATCAACTAGTATCAACTCTGGTGTCATTAAACATCAACTAGTATCAACTCTGGTGTCATTAAACATCAACTAGTATCAACTCTGGTGTCATTAAAAATCAACAAGTATCAACTCTGGTGTCATTAAACATCAACTAGTATCAACTCTGGTGTCATTAAACATCAACTAGTATCAACTCTGGTGTCATTAAACATCAACTAGTATCAACTCTGGTGTCATTAAACATCAACTAGTATCAACTCTGGTGTCATTAAACATCAACTAGTATCAACTCTGGTGTCATTAAACATCAACTAGTATCAACTCCGGTGTCATTAAACATCAACTAGTATCAACTCCGGTGTCATTAAACATCAACTAGTATCAACTCCGGTGTCATTAAACATCAACTAGTATCAACTCCGGTGTCATTAAACATCAACTAGTATCAACTCTGGTGTCATTAAACATCAACTAGTATCAACTCTGGTGTCATTAAACATCAACTAGTATCAACTCTGGTGTCATTAAACATCAACTAGTATCAACTCCGGTGTCATTAAACATCAACTAGTATCAACTCTGGTGTCATTAAACATCAACTAGTATCAACTCCGGTGTCATTAAACATCAACTAGTATCAACTCTGGTGTCATTAAACATCAACTAGTATCAACTCTGGTGTCATTAAACATCAACTAGTGATCAACTCTGGTGTCTTTAAACATCAACTAGTATCAACTCTGGTGTCATTAAACATCAACTAGTATCAACTCTGGTGTCATTAAACATCAACTAGTATCAACTCTGGTGTCATTAAACATCAACTAGTATCAACTCTGGTGTCATTAAACATCAACTAGTATCAACTCTGGT
Source organism: Callionymus lyra (assembly GCF_982586985.1). NCBI lineage: Eukaryota > Metazoa > Chordata > Actinopteri > Syngnathiformes > Callionymidae > Callionymus > Callionymus lyra. Next base: position 3,564,002 of record NC_141835.1, on the reverse strand, counting down.
GTCATTAAACATCAACTAGTATCAACTCTGGTGTCATTAAACATCAACTAGTATCAACTCTGGTGTCATTAAGCATCAATTAGTATCAACTCTGGTGTCATTAAACATCAACTAGTATCAACTCTGGTGTCATTAAACATCAACTAGTATCAACTCTGGTGTCATTAAACATCAACTAGTATCAACTCTGGTGTCATTAAACATCAACTAGTATCAACTCTGGTGTCATTAAACATCAACTAGTATCAACTCTGGTGTCATTAAACATCAACTAGTATCAACTCTGGTGTCATTAAACATCAACTAGTATCAACTCTGGTGACATTAAACATCAACTAGTATCAACTCTGGTGTCATTAAACATCAACTAGTATCAACTCTGGTGTCATTAAACATCAACTAGTATCAACTCTGGTGTCATTAAACATCAACTAGTATCAACTCTGGTGTCATTAAACATCAACTAGTATCAACTCTGGTGTCATTAAACATCAACTAGTATCAACTCTGGTGTCATTAAACATCAACTAGTATCAACTCTGGTGTCATTAAACATCAACTAGTATCAACTCTGGTGTCATTAAACATCAACTAGTATCAACTCTGGTGTCATTAAACATCAACTAGTATCAACTCTGGTGTCATTAAACATCAACTAGTATCAACTCTGGTGTCATTAAACATCAACTAGTATCAACTCTGGTGTCATTAAACATCAACTAGTATCAACTCTGGTGTCATTAAACATCAACTAGTATCAACTCTGGTGTCATTAAACATCAACTAGTATCAACTCTGGTGTCATTAAACATCAACTAGTATCAACTCTGGTGTCATTAAACATCAACTAGTATCAACTCTGGTGTCATTAAACATCAACTAGTATCAACTCTGGTGTCATTAAACATCAACTAGTATCAACTAGTATATTTTTGTTATGGATTGTTTGAGTTATTGAAATGATCAACGCTGTAGGAAAAGATGAAAAAGTTATAGTTAATAATTCGATAAAAAATGAATGAATTATTATTGTCGACTCCTTTCATCATCTTCATTGACGGAGGATGTTGTGGCAGCAGGACGGAGATCATGAAGGACGGAGGACTGGATGGACTCTGACAGACCTGCTCCGAGTCCAGCTCCGAGTCCAGCTCCGAGTCCAGCTCCGAGTCCAACTCCGAGTCCAGCTCCGAGTCCAGCTCCGAGTCCAGCTCCGAGTCCAGCTCCGAGTCCAGCTCCGAGTCCAGCTCAGAGTCCAGCTCCGAGTCCAGCTCCGAGTCCAGCTCAGAGTCCAGCTCCGAGTCCAGCTCAGAGTCCAGCTCAGAGTCCAGCTCCGAGTCCAGCTCCGAGTCCAACTCAGAATCCAGCTCAGAGTCCAGCTCCGAGTCCAGCTCAGAGTCCAGCTCCGAGTCCAGCTCCGAGTCCAACTCCGAGTCCAGCTCAGAGTCCAGCTCAGAGTCCAGCTCCGAGTCCAGCTCCGAGTCCAGCTCCGAGTCCAGCTCCGAGTCCAGCTCCGAGTCCAGCTGCGAGTCCAGCTCCGAGTCCAGCTCAGAGTCCAGCTCCGAGTCCAGCTCCGAGTCCAGCTCCGAGTCCAGCTCGAGTCCAGCTCAGAGTCCAGCTCAGAGTCCTGCTCCGAGTCCAGCTCCGAGTCCAGCTCCGAGTCCAGCTCAGAGTCCAGCTCAGAGTCCAGCTCAGAGTCCTGCTCCGAGTCCAGCTCCGAGTCCAGCTCTGAGTCCAGCTCCGAGTCCAGCTCCGAGTCCAGCTCAGAGTCCAGCTCCGAGTCCAGCTCCGAGTCCAGCTCAGAGTCCAGCTCAGAGTCCAGCTCCGAGTCCAGCTCCGAGTCCAGCTCCGAGTCCAGCTCCGAGTCCAGCTCCGAGTCCAGCTCCGAGTCCAGCTCCGAGTCCAGCTCCGAGTCCAGCTCCGAGTCCAGCTCCGAGTCCAGCTCCGAGTCCAGCTCCGAGTCCAGCTCCGAGTCCAGCTCCGAGTCCAGCTCCGAGTCCAGCTCCGAGTCCAGCTCCGAGTCCAGCTCAGAGTCCAGCTCCGAGTCCAGCTCCGAGTCCAGCACTGAGTCCAGCTCGCAAGCACTGACTGGGAAGAGAAGTGACGTGTGCTGTGCAGGCGAGCTGGACCAGCAGACTGTGTGTCCAGATGCTGACGAGTGAACATGGCAGTGAAGACAGAAATCTTTCGTCTTCGATTCTATTCTCATGATCCTCTGATGATTGAACTGAGCTGAGAAGCGAGGGAAGAATAAACGGATTCAATGAACGAGTGATGATTGAAAGACGCTGCCAATTATTTTTTTGATCCAGTTTTACTGATGAGATAATGTGTCAGTTTTTAAATACATCCTTTAATACTCACGATTACTGTTAATGTGTATATATTATTGTCAATAAAAAACATTTTACTTACATTTATTTATTTTCATATAACATATACAGTATCATTTTTAAATTTTTGCAAAAGTAAAAAAAGACAAATTAATAAAAACACGTTATAAGAATGAATAATACATTTAAAAATACTGTGTAACTAACCCTCTGAGATCTACTCGCTGGTCTGAATCTATGATCACTTACTCTCTGAGATCTACTCGCTGGTCTGAATCTATGATAACTTACTCTCTAAGATCTACTCGCTGGTCTGAATCTATGATAACTAACCCTCTGAGATCCACTCGCTGGTCTGAATCTATGATAACTTACTCTCTGAGATCTACTCGCTGGTCTGAATCCATGATAACTTAGTGTCTGAGATCTACTCGCTGGTCTGAATCTATGATAACTAACCCTCTGAGATCCACTCGCTGGTCTGAATCTATGATAACTTACTCTCTGAGATCTACTCGCTGGTCTGAATCTATGATAACTTACTCTCTAAGATCTACTCGCTGGTCTGAATCTATGATCACTTAATGTCTGAGATCTACTCGCTGGTCTGAATCTATGATAACTAACCCTCTGAGATCCACTCGCTGGTCTGAATCTATGATAACTTACTCTCTGAGATCTACTCGCTGGTCTGAATCCATGATAACTTAGTGTCTGAGATCTACTCGCTGGTCTGAATCTATGATAACTAACCCTCTGAGATCCACTCGCTGGTCTGAATCTATGATAACTTACTCTCTGAGATCTACTCGCTGGTCTGAATCTATGATAACTTACTCTCTAAGATCTACTCGCTGGTCTGAATCTATGATCACTTAATGTCTGAGATCTACTCGCTGGTCTGAATCTATGATAACTAACCCTCTGAGATCCACTCGCTGGTCTGAATCTATGATAACTTACTCTCTGAGATCTACTCGCTGGTCTGAATCCATGATAACTTAGTGTCTGAGATCTACTCGCTGGTCTGAATCTATGATAACTTACTCTCTGAGATCTACTCGCTGGTCTGAATCTATGATAACTTAATGTCTGAGATCTACTCGCTGGTCTGAATCTATGATAACTTAATGTCTGAGATCTACTCGCTGGCCTGAATCTATGATAACTTACTCTCTGAGATCTACTCACTGGTCTGAATCTATGATCACTTAATGTCTGAGATCTACTCGCTGGTCTGAATCTATGATAACTTACTCTCTGAGATCTACTCGCTGGTCTGAATCTATGATAACTTAATGTCTGAGATCTACTCGCTGGCCTGAATCTATGATAACTTAATGTCTGAGATCTACTCGCTGGTCTGAATCTATGATAACTTAATGTCTGAGATCTACTCGCTGGTCTGAATCTATGATCACTTAATGTCTGAGATCTACTCGCTGGTCTGAATCTATGATAACTTACTCTCTGAGATCTACTCACTGGTCTGAATTTATGATCACTTAATGTCTGAGATCTACTCGCTGGTCTGAATCTATGATAACTTACTCTCTGAGATCTACTTGCTGGTCTGAATCCATGATAACTTAATGTCTGAGATCTACTCGCTGGTCTGAATCTATGATAACTTACTCTCTGAGATCTACTCGCTGGTCTGAATCTATGATAACTTAATGTCTCAGATCTACTCGCTGGTCTGAATCTATGATAACTTAATGTCTGAGATCTACTCGCTGGCCTGAATCTATGATAACTTAATGTCTGAGATCTACTCGCTGGTCTGAATCTATGATAACTTACTCTCTGAGATCTACTCGCTGGTCTGAATCAATGATAACTTAATGTCTGAGATCTACTCGCTGGTCTGAATCTATGATAACTTAATGTCTGAGATCTACTCGCTGGCCTGAATCTATGATAACTTAATGTCTGAGATCTACTCGCTGGTCTGAATCTATGATAACTTAATGTCTGAGATCTACTCGCTGGTCTGAATCTATGATAACTTAATGTCTGAGATCTACTCGCTGGTCTGAATCTATGATAACTTACTCTCTGAGATCTACTCGCTGGTCTGAATCTATGATAACTTAATGTCTGAGATCTACTCGCTGGTCTGAATCTATGATAACTTAATGTCTGAGATCTACTCGCTGGTCTGAATCTATGAGAACTAACCCTCTGAGATCTACTCGCTGGTCTGAATCTATGATAACTTAATGTCTGAGATCTACTCGCTGGTCTGAATCTATGATAACTTAATGTCTGAGATCTACTCGCTGGTCTGAATCTATGATAACTTAGTGTCTGAGATCAACTCGCTGGTTTGAATCTATGATAACTTAGTGTCTGAGATCTACTCGCTGGTCTGAATCTATGATAACTTACTCTCTGAGCTCTACTCGCTGGTCTGAATCTATGATAACTTAATGTCTGAGATCTACTCGCTGGTCTGAATCCATGATAACTTACTCTCTGAGATCTACTTGCTGGTCTGAATCTATGATAACTTACTCTCTGAGATCTACTCGCTGGTCTGAATCTATGATCACTTAATGTCTGAGATCTACTCGCTGGTCTGAATCCATGATAACTTACTCTCTAAGATCTACTTGCTGGTCTGAATCTATGATAACTTACTCTCTGAGATCTACTTGCTGGTCTGAATCTATAATAACTTAATGTCTGAGATCTACTCGCTGGTCTGAATCTATGAGAACTTACTCTCTGAGATCTACTCGCTGGTCTGAATCTATGAGAACTAACCCTCTGAGATCTACTCGCTGGTCTGAATCTATGATAACTTAATGTCTGAGATCTACTCGCTGGTCTGAATCTATGATAACTTAATGTCTGAGATCTACTCGCTGGTCTGAATCTATGAGAACTAACCCTCTGAGATCTACTCGCTGGTCTGAATCTATGATAACTTAATGTCTGAGATCTACTCGCTGGTCTGAATCTATGATAACTTAATGTCTGAGATCTACTCGCTGGTCTGAATCTATGATAACTTAGTGTCTGAGATCAACTCGCTGGTTTAAATCTATGATAACTTAGTGTCTGAGATCTACTCGCTGGTCTGAATCTATGATAACTTACTCTCTGAGATCTACTCGCTGGTCTGAATCTATGATAACTTACTCTCTGAGATCTACTCGCTGGTCTGAATCTATGAGAACTTACTCTCTGAGATCTACTCGCTGGTCTGAATCCATGATAACTAACTCTCTGAGATCTACTCGCTGGTCTGAATCTATGATAACTTACTCTCTGAGATCTACTCGCTGGTCTGAATCTATGAGAACTTACTCTCTGAGATCTACTCGCTGGTCTGAATCCATGATAACTAACTCTCTGAGATCTACTCGCTGGCCTGAATCTATGATAACTTACTCTCTGAGATCTACTCGCTGGTCTGAATCTATGAGAACTTACTCTCTGAGATCTACTCGCTGGTCTGAATCCATGATAACTAACTCTCTGAGATCTACTCGCTGGTCTGAATCTATGATAACTTAATTTCTGAGATCTACTCGCTGGTCTGAATCTATGATAACTTAATGTCTGAGATCTACTCGCTGGTCTGAATCTATGAGAACTAACCCTCTGAGATCTACTCGCTGGCCTGAATCTATGAGAACTTACTCTCTGAGATCTACTCGCTGGTCTGAATCTATGATCACTTAATGTCTGAGATCTACTCGCTGGTCTGAATCTATGATAACTTACTCTCTGAGATCTACTCGCTGGTCTGAATCTATGATAACTTAATGTCTGAGATCTACTCGCTGGTCTGAATCTATGATAACTTACTCTCTGAGATCTACTCGCTGGTCTGAATCTATGATCACTTAATGTCTGAGATCTACTCGCTGGCCTGACTCTATGATCACTAACCCTCTGAGATCTACTCGCTGGTCTGAATCCATGATAACTTACTCTCTGAGATCTACTCGCTGGCCTGAATCTATGATAACTTACTCTCTGAGATCTACTCGCTGGTCTGAATCTATGATCACTTAATGTCTGAGATCTACTCGCTGGCCTGACTCTATGATCACTAACCCTCTGAGATCTACTCGCTGGCCTGACTCTATGATCACTAACCCTCTGAGATCTACTCGCTGGTCTGAATCTATGATAACTTACTCTCTGAGATCTACTCGCTGGTCTGAATCCATGATAACTTAGTGTCTGAGATCTACTCGCTGGTCTTGAATCCATGATAACTTACTCTCTGAGATCTACTCGCTGGCCTGAATCTATGATCACTAACCCTGGCTATTACGAAAACACTGTATTTATTTGAAACTTTAAAACCTTATAAACCTTAAACAAGACGTTCTGACTCTTAAAGTGAACATGTATGAACTGTTACGTCACTGAAACAAAATCTTAAATGACAGAATATATTAAAATCCAGACGGGAATTTAAATTCCTGCCATCTGTCTCTATTCATTATCACGTAGATATACAAATAAAAGATGAATCTATGATAACTTAATGTCTGAGATCTACTCGCTGGTCTGAATCTATGATAACTTAATGTCTGAGATCTACTCGCTGGTCTGAATCTATGAGAACTAACCCTCTGAGATCTACTCGCTGGTCTGAATCTATGATAACTTAATGTCTGAGATCTACTCGCTGGTCTGAATCTATGATAACTTAATGTCTGAGATCTACTCGCTGGTCTGAATCTATGATAACTTAGTGTCTGAGATCAACTCGCTGGTTTGAATCTATGATAACTTAGTGTCTGAGATCTACTCGCTGGTCTGAATCTATGATAACTTACTCTCTGAGCTCTACTCGCTGGTCTGAATCTATGATAACTTAATGTCTGAGATCTACTCGCTGGTCTGAATCCATGATAACTTACTCTCTGAGATCTACTTGCTGGTCTGAATCTATGATAACTTACTCTCTGAGATCTACTCGCTGGTCTGAATCTATGATCACTTAATGTCTGAGATCTACTCGCTGGTCTGAATCCATGATAACTTACTCTCTAAGATCTACTTGCTGGTCTGAATCTATGATAACTTACTCTCTGAGATCTACTTGCTGGTCTGAATCTATAATAACTTAATGTCTGAGATCTACTCGCTGGTCTGAATCTATGAGAACTTACTCTCTGAGATCTACTCGCTGGTCTGAATCTATGAGAACTAACCCTCTGAGATCTACTCGCTGGTCTGAATCTATGATAACTTAATGTCTGAGATCTACTCGCTGGTCTGAATCTATGATAACTTAATGTCTGAGATCTACTCGCTGGTCTGAATCTATGAGAACTAACCCTCTGAGATCTACTCGCTGGTCTGAATCTATGATAACTTAATGTCTGAGATCTACTCGCTGGTCTGAATCTATGATAACTTAATGTCTGAGATCTACTCGCTGGTCTGAATCTATGATAACTTAGTGTCTGAGATCAACTCGCTGGTTTAAATCTATGATAACTTAGTGTCTGAGATCTACTCGCTGGTCTGAATCTATGATAACTTACTCTCTGAGATCTACTCGCTGGTCTGAATCTATGATAACTTACTCTCTGAGATCTACTCGCTGGTCTGAATCTATGAGAACTTACTCTCTGAGATCTACTCGCTGGTCTGAATCCATGATAACTAACTCTCTGAGATCTACTCGCTGGTCTGAATCTATGATAACTTACTCTCTGAGATCTACTCGCTGGTCTGAATCTATGAGAACTTACTCTCTGAGATCTACTCGCTGGTCTGAATCCATGATAACTAACTCTCTGAGATCTACTCGCTGGCCTGAATCTATGATAACTTACTCTCTGAGATCTACTCGCTGGTCTGAATCTATGAGAACTTACTCTCTGAGATCTACTCGCTGGTCTGAATCCATGATAACTAACTCTCTGAGATCTACTCGCTGGTCTGAATCTATGATAACTTAATTTCTGAGATCTACTCGCTGGTCTGAATCTATGATAACTTAATGTCTGAGATCTACTCGCTGGTCTGAATCTATGAGAACTAACCCTCTGAGATCTACTCGCTGGCCTGAATCTATGAGAACTTACTCTCTGAGATCTACTCGCTGGTCTGAATCTATGATCACTTAATGTCTGAGATCTACTCGCTGGTCTGAATCTATGATAACTTACTCTCTGAGATCTACTCGCTGGTCTGAATCTATGATAACTTAATGTCTGAGATCTACTCGCTGGTCTGAATCTATGATAACTTACTCTCTGAGATCTACTCGCTGGTCTGAATCTATGATCACTTAATGTCTGAGATCTACTCGCTGGCCTGACTCTATGATCACTAACCCTCTGAGATCTACTCGCTGGTCTGAATCCATGATAACTTACTCTCTGAGATCTACTCGCTGGCCTGAATCTATGATAACTTACTCTCTGAGATCTACTCGCTGGTCTGAATCTATGATCACTTAATGTCTGAGATCTACTCGCTGGCCTGACTCTATGATCACTAACCCTCTGAGATCTACTCGCTGGCCTGACTCTATGATCACTAACCCTCTGAGATCTACTCGCTGGTCTGAATCTATGATAACTTACTCTCTGAGATCTACTCGCTGGTCTGAATCCATGATAACTTAGTGTCTGAGATCTACTCGCTGGTCTTGAATCCATGATAACTTACTCTCTGAGATCTACTCGCTGGCCTGAATCTATGATCACTAACCCTGGCTATTACGAAAACACTGTATTTATTTGAAACTTTAAAACCTTATAAACCTTAAACAAGACGTTCTGACTCTTAAAGTGAACATGTATGAACTGTTACGTCACTGAAACAAAATCTTAAATGACAGAATATATTAAAATCCAGACGGGAATTTAAATTCCTGCCATCTGTCTCTATTCATTATCACGTAGATATACAAATAAAAGATGTTTTCTAAGAGTAGAAACATCTGCGACACGTATTAAGACTTGTTTGGATCATTTTAAACTAAAACATGAAAACAAAATAAACAGGATGCAGAAGCATCTGGATCAGGAACGTCTCCGCCTCTAAACTCCCAGTGTTGGTCGTGTCTTCAAATCCATTGGCTGTCACTCATCGTCATTAACCCTGTGCAGTAACACCACGGTTCAGTTGAAACTAATGTAAGAACAGAGGAACCGTCCAAGCGTGAGGCGGGTTTCCATGACAACAGAGTCGGACGGAGTGATGAACACACAGAGCAACATCTCCGCGGCGACTCTCCATCTCTGGAATGTTAACAGTGTTTGAGAAGAGAAGGAACAGAACCAGTGACCTTCTCTCTCAGTGAACCCATGATGTCAAATGATGAACAAACACCTGTGATGTACGTCGACGACATCTTCTTCTACAGTGGACGACAAACAAAGATCTTATCGACTCCTCGTTACTCTCTTTAATATATTCCTCCCATTCAATTATTATTCAATTTATAATGTATTTTGTGAGTAGATCTCAGAGGGTTAGTTATCAATGATTCAGACCAGCGAGTAGATCTCAGAGGGTTAGTTATCAATGATTCAGACCAGCGAGTAGATCTCAGAGGGTTCGTTTTTGTATAGATTCAGATCAGTGAGTAGATCCCAGAGGTTTAGTTATCATAGATTCAGAACAGCTAGAAGATCTTAGAGGGTTTGTTATCAATGATTCAGACCAGCGAGTAGATCTTAGAGGATTAGTTATCGATGATTCAAACCAGCGAGTAGATCTCAGAGGTTTAGTCATCATAGATTCAGACCAGTGAGTAGATCTCAGAGGGTTAGTTATCAATGATTCAGACCAGTGAGTAGATCTCAGAGGGTTTGTTTTTGTATAGATTCAGATCAGTGAGTAGATCCCAGAGGTTTAGTCATCATAGATTCAGAACAGCTAGAAGATCTTAGAGGGTTAGTTATCAATGATTCAGACCAGCGAGTAGATCTTAGAGGATTAGTTATCGATGATTCAGACCAGCGAGTAGATCTCAGAGGGTTTGTTTTTGTATAGATTCAGACCAGTGAGTAGATCTCAGAGGTTTAGTCATCATAGATTCAGACCAGCGAGTAGATCTTAGAGGATTAGTTATCAATGATTCGGACTAGCGAGTAGATCCCAGAGGGTTTGTTTTTGTATAGATTCAGACCAGCGAGTAGATCTCAGACATTAAGTTATCATAGATTCAGGCCAGCGAGTAGATCTCAGAGAGTAAGTTATCATAGATTCAGGCCAGCGAGTAGATCTCAGACATTAAGTTATCATAGATTCAGGCCAGCGAGTAGATCTCAGAGAGTAAGTTATCATAGATTCAGGCCAGCGAGTAGATCTCAGACATTTAGTGATCATAGATTCAGACCAGCGAGTAGATCTCAGACATTAAGTTATCATAGATTCAGGCCAGCGAGTAGATCTCAGAGAGTAAGTTATCATAGATTCAGACCAGCGAGTAGATCTCAGAGAGTTAGTGATCATAGATTCAGACCAGCGAGTAGATCTCAGAGAGTAAGTTATCATAGATTCAGACCAGCGAGTAGATCTCAGAGAGTAAGTTATCATAGATTCAGACCAGCGAGTAGATCTCAGACATTTAGTGATCATAGATTCAGACCAGCGAGTAGATCTCAGAGAGTAAGTTATCATGGATTCAGACCAGCGAGTAGATCTCAGACACTAAGTTATCATAGATTCAGACCAGCGAGTAGATCTCAGAGAGTAAGTTATCATAGATTCAGACCAGCGAGTAGATCTCAGACATTAGTATCATACAAGTTATCAGGGTCTGAGCAGAGATCGGACCTGCAGCAGCAGCAGAATAATAATATTCATGGCAGCTCTTCAATAATTGATTTCCATTATTCCTGCTTATGTGATCCGCTTCACGTTGAATATACATCTGGGTTGCATGAGAGTCATGTGTAGGCGGACAGAAAGTTGTCGTGTTGTGTATGCGCTTGTTAATGCAACAGTAAAGGTTCAAGCTCTGTTCATTATTTAAATAATAACCTTCCGTGATTCTTCCTTACATAAGCGACTCTCAGCTGATGCTTCTGCTTCACATCCGAGCGTCGCTTCCATCGAACACTTGCATTAACCAGCCGTGACACCGACGCTGAGGAGGCCGAGAGGAAGCGACGGCGAGAGAAGAGCTGCTGAAACATGCATCGTGACAGCTGTCGTTTACTGGAGCCGCCGCTGTGATGTCACTGCCGTCTGAGGCCAGGAATACTGAATGAATCATGTTTTCTCAGAGGACAGACATCTGGGAGAAAAACTACAAACATCTGGGAGAAAAACTGCAAACATCTGGGAGAAAAACTGCAAACATCTGGGAGAAAAACTGCAAACATCTGGGAGAAAAACTGCAAACATCTGGGACAAATACTGCAAACATCTGGGACAAATACTGCAAACATCTGGGACAAATACTGCAAACATCTGGGAGAAAAACTGCAAACATCTGGGAGAAAAACTGCAAACATCTGGGAGAAAAACTACAAACATCTGGGAGAAAAACTGCAAACATCTGGGAGAAAAACTACAAACATCTGGGAGAAAAACTACAAACATCTGGGACAAATACTACAAACATCTGGGAGAAAAACTACAAACATCTGGGACAAATACTACAAACATCTGGGAGAAAAACTACAAACATCTGGGACAAATACTGCAAACATCTGGGAGAAAAACTACAAACAGCTGGGACAAATACTACAAACATCTGGGAGAAAAACTACAAACATCTGGGAGAAAAACTGCAAACATCTGGGACAAATACTGCAAACATCTGGGAGAAAAACTGCAAACATCTAGGAGAAAAACTGCAAACATCTGGGAGAAAAACTACAAACATCTGGGAGAAAAACTGCAAACATCTGGGAGAAAAACTACAAACATCTGGGAGAAAAACTACAAACATCTGGGAGAAAATCTGCAAACATCTGGGAGAAAAACTACAAACATCTGGGAGAAAAACTGCAAACATCTGGGAGAAAAACTGCAAACATCTGGGAGAAAAACTACAAACATCTGGGAGAAAAACTGCAAACATCTGGGAGAAAAACTACAAACATCTGGGAGAAAAACTACAAACATCTGGGAGAAAAACTACAAACATCTGGGAGAAAAACTGCAAACATCTGGGAGAAAAACTGCAAACATCTGGGAGAAAAACTACAAACATCTGGGAGAAAAACTACAAACATCTGGGAGAAAAACTACAAACATCTGGGAGAAAAACTGCAAACATCTGGGAGAAAAACTACAAACATCTGAGAGAAAAACGACAAACATCTGGGAGAAAAACTGCAAAAATCTGGGAGAAAAACTACAAACATCTGGGAGAAAAACTGCAAACATCTGGGAGAAAAACTGCAAACATCTGGGAGAAAAACTGCAAACATCTGGGAGAAAAACTGCAAACATCTGGGAGAAAAACTACAAACATCTGGGAGAAAAACTGCAAAAATCTGGGAGAAAAACTACAAACATCTGGGAGAAAAACTGCAAACATCTGGGAGAAAAACTGCAAACATCTGGGAGAAAAACTGCAAACATCTGGGAGAAAAACTGCAAACATCTGGGAGAAAAACTGCAAACATCTGGGAGAAAAACTACAAACATCTGGGAGAAAAACTACAAATATCTGGGAGAAAAACTGCAAACATCTGGGAGAAAAACTGCAAACATCTGGGAGAAAAACTGCAAACATCTGGGAGAAAAACTGCAAACATCTGGGAGAAAAACTACAAACTTCTGGGAGAAAAACTGCAAACATCTGGGAGAAAAACTGCAAACATCTGGGAGAAAAACTACAAACATCTGGGAGAAAAACTACAAACATCTGGGAGAAAAACTACAAACATCTGGGAGAAAAACTACAAACACCGGGGAGAAAAACTGCCAACATCTGGGAGAAAAACTGCAAACATCTGGGAGAAAAACTGCAAACATCTGGGAGAAAAACTACAAACATCTGGGAGAAAAACTGCAAACATCTGGGAGAAAAACTGCAAACATCTGGGAGAAAAACTACAAACATCTGGGAGAAAAACTGCAAACATCTGGGAGAAAAACTACAAACATCTGGGAGAAAAACTACAAACATCTGGGACAAATACTACAAACATCTGGGACAAATACTACAAACATCTGGGACAAATACTACAAACATCTGGGAGAAAAACTACAAGCAAAAACATCAATATTGTGTCAATAACAACATTTAAATACTTATTTATATATATATATATATATATATATATGTTGAGTTCAAATAATATTTAACAATATACTCCAGGTACTTCGGTTTCCTCCCACAGTCAGAGGTTTATTGAGAACTCTAAATTATCCGTTGGTGTGTCAGTGTGTGTGTGTGTGTGTGTGTGTGTGTGTGTGTGTGTGTGTGTGTGAGTGTATGTGTGTTTGTGTGTACTCTATCCTTGCAACCTTTCCAGGGTGTCCCCTGCCTCATACCCTGAGCAGCTGGGATAGTCTGCCGCCCTAAAAATGTTTTTTAATTTTAATATTCAGTAGCTCTTAAAAGGAGAAAAAAACAAGTGAAAAAAAAGACAAATATTAGAGAAAACAACCTTAAAATGAAGGAAATTAAATCCACATATAAATTAAAGGCAACTTTGAAAATGTAATTAAAATGTTAGACTCATAAAATATATATTTTGAAAACATAAAACACATCCAAACAATAATTAAGAACATTTTCAAACTATAGATATTATAAAAACGATATAATAAATTCTGTTTTATTGAAGATGATTGGATTCCTACATCCGAGCTCATCCACCCATCAGACGTCATCATGAACGGACTGAAGGTTGTTAAGATCACATCAGCGGCGCTGCTGACCTTCTCGAAAGGTTCCACCTTCTCATCTTACCTGACGTCAAACCCTTGTCGGCGCAGGATGAATAGAATCCCACCTTTATCTGGACTGAAGACCTTTAGAAAAAGGTTTACATCTTATTTTAACACAAGAACGTTTTGTTCCTCGAGTGTTTCCTCCAACACTTTTATTTTTAATACCATTTCCGAACATCTTATGGCGGAGCAGCTGCACACCTTCAGCAACAGGCGCTCCATCAGATCCTCTTGGATCCGCTGAAGGGTCAGGATCGTGACTCGTGGAAACTTCTCACGATCGTCTCTGAGCTCGTCTCGCTGACTTCAGCACCAGCAGCAGTTTTCTTACACGGTCGATAGAATCCAGTCGACGTAAACTGAAAGAAGATTTTATCTGCATCCGTGTGCGGACGGACGCGTCGGACGAGGAAACAGGTTTTCTTCCGCAGATCTTGGACACGTGAAGAGTTTGGTTGTTAAAGCTTCACTCGGAATAACGTTCATTCTCTCCAGATGGGTTTTTGAAACACAATATGTTGGTGAGACCCTGAAATAATTTGTTTAAGGAAGTGAAATGAATTACACAATAATGTAGATATTTGAGTCGATGTATTTGTCATTTTAACCAACGTCATGAAAAATATATATTGAAATACCATCTTAACCGAGTGACACCATCAGTTTCTATCAATTACTTCGTATCTATACAGTAAATATAATATTCAGTAAATAAAATGTCAACTGAAGGCTTAGCTAGTTTAGTGTAGCAACTCATTACACTTTATATTGTCTATATATTCGATAAGAATCATTATCTCAGTTTTATAAACGATCATTTAAGAAGCTTTAAAGTAAATGTGTGTTATGGTGTAATAAATATATCAGGTCACATTTCCTCCATAATGTTCATTTGTCTTTTCCTAGATAATAAGTAATAATAGTTATAAAAATACCTATAGTTTTGTTCGCAAAGTCATAAAACTGCTTTTATGCACTGGAAAAGTTTTGGGTCCATTTCAAACCAAAAAAAAGTGCCAGAAAACATGTATTTACACATTTGTGAGCGTCTGGCGAGAGATTAGTTCAAGGATTTCCTTCTGCAAATAAACAGCATCTCACTGCTCAATCTGTTGTCCCATAATGCTTTGCAACAGTTGATTTTTTTTCCCGTGTTAATTATAAAACTCATGGTCTAAAACACGTTTAAGGTAAAGATAAGGAACAGTGATCATGGAAGTTTAAACTGAAACTTCCAATACGATAAAACTGTTCTTGAAGAAAATGAATGTGTTTGATAGGATTAAAGACAAGAATAGAAACTTCCTGTTGGTAAATATATTTCTAGTTTGACCCTCGACTTGGAAGTCAAACTGCTACGAGGGACCAGAATCCTTCAGCCCAACATCTCACATTTGTGTCCTTCAAAGTATGTGTTAAACTCGTACTTGCTTCTCTCAGCGGGTCCTTCACTGTTTATTAGCATTTATTTTCACAGTAGGATGTTCATGGATGGAGTTGATACTGTGTTTCCATTTCACTCTATAATGACAGGGTAAGCCCCTCTGGAGGGGGGGGGGGGGCTGCTATAAATGCTGAACCCTTGACAACCTTCCTGCCGTTAATACACTCACAGGTCCACACAAACACACACACTTGTAATTGCATACACAGAGACAAATTAGCTGCGTTTGCTTTCCAAGGGCTTTACTGAACCACAGGAACATATAGAGCAGCAGGAAACAAACACGGAGACAAAACACATTTCATGGCTTTTCAATTCCACTGGATCACATCCAGTCCCTCTGAGTTTGCTTCTCCGGTGAGTCTTTGTTCTGAATCCAGACACCAGACCTCCGTCGTGGTCTTCTTGTGGCGCGTCTGTGATTCTGGGGAGAAATGATCTTCAGCATGCAAGTCTTTTCCAGGGATATACAGAGGAGGGTCATGAGCGATGGGAAGAAGCGTCGATGGAAGATGTTCTAGTCACGCTCACGATACAATCACTATTGGCCCTGATCCACCGTCACGCCGCAGCTCCTAGTACTGGACTGGACTCTCCCTGGTTTTTTGTCGTAGTTTCCACTAACACGGCTCATCGGAGCGCGAATATTTTTTGGTACCTGCTCAGCTCTGGTTCCAAAGCGAGCCGAGCCGGCACTAAAAAGGTGGCGTGGACCGACTGCAGGCCACTGATTGGTCAGAGAGTGACTCAGGGCCGGGTCTAGGCAGGGGCAAGAGGGGGCCTGGCCCCCTCAAATAAATGTTGTGCCCCCTCAAACTTACATGTAAGTAAGTAAGTAACAGCACAATGCCCCCTCAAGATGTGTGGCTGCCCCCTCATACATGCCTGTCTAGACCCGGCCCTGGAGTGACTTCGTCTTGGCGACTCCCAACAACAGGAACTTCTCGCTGCGAGAAGGATTATTACAGTATGTTGGTCCGACTGTTGTTCCATGAAGAGGCTTCTTTTGTGTCTGGTCAGTACACCCTTGCTTTGTCGAGGTGGCCCCGCCCACCACCAGTCGCTAGAAGGGCCGGTGGAGTCCAGGCGAGTCCAGTCCAGTCGGGGCTGAGAGTGTGAAGTGAAAACACACCGTTTCATCTCCTGGTTGAGGTCGTAAACCCTGGAACGAGTCTCTCAGGTGAACCGTCGACACTTGACCAGTTTTTGGAAAGCCTGCTTGAAGTCGTCGTTGAACGCCGTGTAAATGATGGGATTGATGAGGGAGTTCAGGTATCCTAGCCAGGTGAATATATCGAACAGCACAGGGTCGAACCAGCAGTCTTTACAAATGACCATCACCAGCGTGCCCACGAAGAACGGAAGCCAACACACGATGAACGCGCCGAGGATGATGCCCAGAGTCTTGGTGGCCTTCCTCTCGCGGGCGGCGCACAGGCGTTTCCTCTCCAGCACGCTGTCCGCCAGCTTCACCTTGACGCTGTTCATGAACAGAGGAGACCCTCCTCCGGGACCCTCGGCCGCCGAGTGGAAGTGCCCGTCCTGGTTGGAGGACGAGTTGAGGGAACAGAGGGAGGAGGCGGCCGACGTCTGGATGAGCTGGGCGGTGGTGAAGCGCTTCCCGGAGGACGACGGCAGCTTCATGATGCGGGAGCGGGCGGCGACGTAGATCCGCCCGTAGAGGATGATGAGGAGGATGGTGGGAACGTAGAAGGCGCCGAAGGTGGAGTAGAGCGTGTACGAGAGCTGATCCGTGTTCACCAAGCACTCCGTCAGCTCCTCGTGGGCCTTCGCCTGTCGCCAGAAGAGCGGCGGGATGGAGATGCAGATGGAGATCACCCACACGACAGCCACCATGAGCGCCGCCCGCCGCATGGTGCGGCGCTTCGTGTACTCCAGGGCGTCCGTGATCGCCCAGTAGCGGTCCAGGGCGATCACGCACAGATGCAGGATGGACGCCGTGCAGAAGGTGATGTCGGACGACAACCAGATGTCGCACAGGATCTGCCCCAGCGACCAGGTCTTGCTGACCGTGTACAGGATGCACACGGGCATGACCATGATGGACACCAGCAGGTCGGTGACGGCCAGCGAGCCGATCAGGAAGTTGGCGGGGGTGTGCAGCTTCCTGGTCATGTAGATGGTGGCGATGACGAAGCCGTTGGAGAGCGTGGTGGCCAGCGTGATGAGGATCAGCAGCAGAGAGAGGCTGATCTTGAAGACCAGGACGGTCTCCTCGCTCCAGGGCGGCTCCGCCGTGGAGTTCGGGATCTCCGTGAAGTTGCCGGCGAAGTAGTCCAGGGAGCTGTTGTCAAGTTCCATCTTTGCTTCCGCTCCTCTGACCGGCAAACTTGTCAGTTAAGTGCCAGGGCTGACCTTAAAGCAGGTGTCTTCAGTTCACGCATGGCTGCAAGGAAGCCTGGAGAGCCGCCGGCTTCCAGCCTCTCTCGTCTGCATGACGCCGGAATTATCATTCACACCAGCTGTTCCATCATCCCAGATAAATGCTGCTTCTAATTAGACCGAACTTGTCCTTCCCAATTCTTCAGTATCGATCCTCCTCGCCGGTGTTACAGCGAGACACGAGAACGCTCATTTGTATTCAGCTCCTGCGAGACTCTTGGTTTCTCTCCCACCGATGCTCTTATCTCATCTCCAGCTGGCAACATCACCTCCAGTCCCAACCTCCCTCTCTTTCAAATGCTTTAATGGGCTCCTCCTTTCCAATAACGCCAACCGGGGCCCGGAGCGAGATGACGACCAGAGATTCCACGGCTTCACGTTTCACCGACAACGTTTCCGAAGATGGCATTGAAGTCTTTCAATTCGAGTCGGACGCCGGTCGGCCGCGCTCCTCCGGTGACCGTCAGGCTGGCGTAGGAATAGACATAATGTCATTATTCACCGTGGGCTCGGGAGAAGAACTCCTATCTTCCTTCCAGCATCGCATCACCAACTATTGTCGTCAGGAAATTGCAAGAGCAGCGACTCAGGCTGAATTCCAGCTCAGGATCCAGATGCCGTGCGGCTCTTCTTCGGGTGCGTCCGGGTTTGGTCGGGGCGTCATCTTTCAATCTTCTCCTGCGAAAGAGATAAACAAAAAGGAGAAGTTGTTATAATTGACTGTTACTCTCACCTACATACACACAAACAAACCACCTACACCAGGAACCCACGCAGCTCACGTGCTGCAACAGACTAGTATGACTTCATGTACTGAACCACCCACGTGACCCAGATCCACGTTCGCTGCACCGAGTCCAAGACAACTGGTCAGCAGAGTTAAGAACAACAACATGTGGGAAACTATAGCGACGGAAATATAAACCTAACAAGTCAAAAACATATAGTTGATGCTAAAATTCCAAGGTCGGTCCAGGAAGGTATTAATATACTTAAGAGACAAAATATACTGATATTTTTGTTACAAGTATATACAACAACCCAGTAATGATCACATGACACACATAATGTGTTAATGACCTACAAAATGTTCATGATAAACATGATAATGATGATTAAAACAATACTCATAGGACGCATACATAATTCAATGACAGTATTTATTTAAAATGAGTAATAAATCAATTAAAAAATATATGTAAATTATGTATGAAGTAAAATGTTCAGTAAAGAAACCAAATTAAATACAGATAAAGTGACGATACCTTTGCTAACAATGGTAATGGTAATGGTAACTCTGCAGCCAGAATTCTGAGCCGCTCTAGTAGAAGAACTCACATTTCTCCGATCCTTAAAACTCTTCACTGGCTTCCAGTTTCTTTCAGGATCATTTTAAAATTCTGCTTCTTACTTTCAGATCTATTCATGGTCAGACCTTCCATCACTGATCTGATCCAGCCTTACACCCCAGCTCGGGCTCTGAGGTCTGTGGATCAGAATCTACTTATGGTTCCACGCACATGACTCAGGACCAGAGGAGAGAAATCTTTTCAGGCTGTTGCTCCTAAGCTTTGGAACG
This sequence comes from Callionymus lyra, assembly GCF_982586985.1. Taxonomy (NCBI): domain Eukaryota; kingdom Metazoa; phylum Chordata; class Actinopteri; order Syngnathiformes; family Callionymidae; genus Callionymus; species Callionymus lyra. The sequence continues at coordinate 3,544,390 of NC_141835.1, read as the reverse complement.
ATCTTCTCTCTCTTTGTTCTTGATGATCTATTGACTCATTCAAGAAACATCTGTGTTTGATGATCTACTGACTCCTTCAAGAAACATCTGTGTTTGATGATCTACTGACTCCTTCAAGAAACATCTGTGTTTGATGATCTACTGACTCCTTCAAGAAACATCTCTGTGTTTGATGATCTACTGACTCCTTCAAGAAACATCTGTGTTTGATGATCTACTGACTCCTGCAAGAAACATCTGTGTTTGATGATCTACTGACTCCTTCAAGAAACATCTGTGTTTGATGATCTACTGACTCCTTCAAGAAACATCTGTGTTTGATGATCTACTGACTCCTTCAAGAAACATCTGTGTTTGATGATCTACTGACTCCTTCAAGAAACATCTGTGTTTGATGATCTACTGACTCCTTCAAGAAACATCTGTGTTTGATGATCTACTGACTCCTTTAAGAAACATCTTAAGACGTTTCTATTTGTTCAGGCTTTTCCTTGAATTTCTCGAACTCCTATGTTGTTCTCAGTATTATCTTGATCTTTAAAGAATTTTTTTTTTTTTGAGTATTGTTTTGTTTGTCTAAGCGCTTTGTGACCCTGGTCTCGAAAAGCGCAATATAAATAAATATTACTTACTTACTTACTTACTAACAGAATCTTTTCTTATTTAATTTCAATTAGATTTTAAGATGTTTACAGCGATGCTCACATAAAAACAAGCAGGAAGTAAGAAAACATGAACATGTTCAAACAGTAAATGCATGAATCATGAAAGAGAAAACAAAGAACATTGTTTGAACGCTGATCAAACATCTTTTCTCTCTCAATCTGATGCAATGTTGCCGTCAGCCACTGTGTTCGATTATCATTAATTCATGGTACAAGCGTGTTGACCGACGGGTCTGGAGCTGGTGGAGCTTCAGTTTTCACGCACGACTCCTCGGTGAATCTCCAGGCTTCAGATTGCGTTTGTAATCAGTGGTCGGATTATCCCGGAGAAGCTCAAACGATGACAGATTATTTTTCCTTCTCCGCCTGAACAGTCGTCCTTCTCAGTTGAGTTTTTATCATATTAGTATCTATTCATACACAAGCTTATCTTTTAAAGCTCTGTACAAATGCTTACTTTTTATTACTATTAAAGGTTTTTTCCATCTGGATTCTTCTTCTAATTCAATGTTCATTAGCATGTTTAGTTTATGTTAAAACAATATCTTAAAACACTGGATCATGAAAATGCTAATAAATCTAAAATGAGCGAGAAAACGTTTAGTAGATTTCAGTACAAATTTTTTGTGCGAACCTTCTGGTTCAAACTTTTCAATACGAAATCTTTAGTGCAAACCTTATTGTTCTAACTTTTTAGTAATAACTTTTCAGTAAGAACCTTTCATTATGACATTTTTAGTATGAAATTTTCAGTATGAACTTTTCAGTACGAACTTTTCAGTACGAACTTTTCAGTACGACCTTTTCAGTACGAACTTTTCAGTACGACCTTTTCAGTACGAACTTTTCAGTACGACCTTTTCAGTACGAACTTTTCAGTACGACTTTTCAGTACGACTTTTCAGTACGACCTTTTCAGTACGAACTTTTCAGTACGACTTTTCAGTACGACCTTTTCAGTACGAACTTTTCAGTACGACTTTTCAGTACGAACTTTTCAATAAGAACCTTTCATTATGAAATTTTTAGTATGAAATTTTCAGTAAGAACTTTTCAGTACGAACTTTTCAGTACGAACTTTTCAGTACAACCTTTTCAGTACAACCTTTTCAGTACGACCTTTTCAGTACGAACTTTTCAGTACGACTTTTCAGTACGAACTTTTCAGTACAACCTTTTCAGTACAACCTTTTCAGTACAACCTTTTCAGTACAACCTTTTCAGTACGACCTTTTCAGTACGAACTTTTCAGTACGACTTTTCAGTACGACCTTTTCAGTACGAACTTTTCAGTACGACTTTTCAGTACGAACTTTTCAATAAGAACCTTTCATTATGAAATTTTTAGTATGAAATTTTCAGTAAGAACTTTTCAGTACGAACTTTTCAGTACGAACTTTTCAGTACAACCTTTTCAGTACAACCTTTTCAGTACGACCTTTTCAGTACGACTTTTCAGTACAACCTTTTCAGTACGACCTTTTCAGTACGAACTTTTCAGTACGACTTTTCAGTACGAACTTTTCAATAAGAACCTTTCATTATGAAATTTTTAGTATGAAATTTTCAGTAAGAACTTTTCAGTACGAACTTTTCAGTACAAACTTTTCAGTACAAACTTTTCAGTACGACTTTTCAGTACGAACTTTTCAATAAGAACCTTTCATTATGAAATTTTTAGTATAACATTTTCAGTATGAACCTTTCAGTACCAACTTTTCTGTACGAACTTTTAAGTACAAAATTTATAGCACAAACTTTTCATTCCGATCTTTCGATCTTCACGTATATTCAACGCAAACACACAATAATCAGAAAGAAAATATTTATTTGTAAATCAATCTAAAAACTTCCTCAAGCTGACATTACATTCCAGGACATCCTACCTCAGGAGTTTTTTAATCTTGAAAAAAAGAAAAAAAAAGTTTTTATTTGTAAAGCTTTACACACATGAAATGAACTGGGTTCCTTCCAAGCTGGTCACAGCAGGAAGAGTCTGGTTCTGCTTGAGGTTTCTGCCTGTTCAAAGGATTCTTTTTCTCGCCACTTTTGCCAGTTGTAATTTCCAATGTTTTTATCTTCTCTTATTTAGTGTTTTTAAATCAAAATACAATCGGAACAATTGACTATAAAGTGTCACATTTCTTTGTTTGGTGAAGCTCAGGTACTGAACATCAACTCATCGATTCTACGACCAAAATGATTCTTTGTACTTCCAGTAAATCCAGTGTAAATCCATCTTCTACTCAGTCGACCCTGACGCTTCACAATCTATTTGTTGATTTGGGCGACGCTACACTCACACCTTCTGACCCCGGCTGGCTGGGAAGACACACCGGAGACGGATCATCGATTCACATTAAACTCTAGATGTTTGGTTTGAAAATAAAATGACAAAAATAAAATGAATCTTTTTTACCAACAACAACCATTTCAGATTGAACACAAACACACATTTTGTAAATCAATCTACACTTTGTCTGGTCAACAAACTCCAGCGTTGAATTATGGATGAGAAGTTTGTGATGGAGAGACTATAAAATATGGATCTCCAGGATGTGTTTATCATTATAGTCACAGAGTTCTTCCTCCTGTTCGCGGAGACGACGCTTCGCAACATTGCGCAGGAGGTCAAGAGGTCACGTGTGATGAGTCGGCGTGGGCGTGTCGAGCAGAACACACATGTGCAGCATCTGCACGACCGCCGTCCACCCACGGACGCGCAGAAGGTTCGCTTTCCTGAAGGAGGATCGCGTCGATGCATGAGGCGATGGAATGAAGACCATCTCGTGAACAGAAGAGATGAACTTGTTCTACCGCGAGTGTCTCACGGTCGCTCAGTCCTTGTCATGGATGGAAACACAATGACGAACACAAGAAGATCCATTCAGGGTTGGATGGATGGATGGAGGGATGAAAGGATGGATGGGTGGATGGAGGGATGAAAGGATGGATGGATGGATGGAGGAATGGAGGAATGGATGGATGGAAGGATAAAGGGATGGAGGGATGGAGTGATAAAAGGGTGGAGGGAAGGAAGGATGGAGGGATGAAAGGATGGTGGAATGGAAGGATGGATGGATGGATGGATGGATAGATAGATGGAGGGATGGATGGATGGATGGAGGGATAAAAGGGTGGGGGGATGGATGGATGGAGGGATGAAAGGATGGTGGAATGGAAGGATGGATGGATGGATGGATGGATAGATAGATGGAGGGATGGATGGATGGATGGAGGGATACCTCCGAGCCTCACACAGGGCACTAAAAAAAGTAGTTATTAACGTTTTACAGTTGCTGCTTCCTATGAAGATGTTCCTAGTATGACAACGTATTTAACAATATGGAGACAATATGGCTTTGTCTTTGTCTTTAGACTTAGATTGTGTCATCTTGTTCTTCCTCTTTATGTTCTTCTTATTTAATTTTTTATGTATTATTTTTTATTGTTTATGAAAAATTGCTGGCTATTGGTAAAAAACAATTTCCCAAAGGAGACCTCCTGAGGGATCAATAAAGTTTTACCTTACCTTACCTTACCTTATAAAAGGGTGGAGGGAAGGAAGGATGGAGGGATGAAAGGATGGTGGAATGGAAGGATGGATGGATGGATGGATGGATGGATGGATAGATAGATGGAGGGATGGATGGATGGATGGAGGGATAAAAGGGTGGGGGGATGGATGGATGGATGTAGGGATGAAAGGATGGTGGAATGGAAGGATGGATGGATGGATGGATAGATAGATGGAGGGATGGATGGATGGATGGAGGGCTAAAAGGGTGGGGGGGGTGGATGGATGGAGGGCTAAAAGGGTGGGGGATGGATGGATGGAGTGATGAAAGGGTGATGGATGGATGGATGGAGGAATGGATGGATGGAAGGAAGGATGGATGGAGGGATGGATGGATAATGGAATGGATTGATGGAGGAATGGATGGATGGATGGATGGATGGATGGATGGATGGATGGATGGATGGATGGATGGATGGATGGATGGATGGATGGATGGATGGATGGATGGATGGATGGATGGATGGATGGATGGATGGATGGATGGATGGATGATGGATGGATGATGGATGGATTATGGATAGATGATGGATGGATGGATGGATGGAGGGATGAAGGGATGAATGGATGGAGTGATGAAAGGATGATGGGATGGATGAATGGAGGAATGGATGGATGGAAGGATGGATGGAGGGATGAAAGGATGGAGGGATGAAAGGATGGATGGATGGATGGATGGATGGATGGATGGATGGATGGATGGATGGATGGATGGATGGATGGATGGATGGATTCGTTCTCCAACATCTCGTCGAAGCCAAAGTGATCTTCTCTTGTATTTCTTCTTCTGTCGTTCACTCTTCTTCTTCACCGTCCATTGAGCCTAATTTACAATCAGTTCCGGGACTAGCGCCCCCACAAACAGGGCAGGAGAGTCTAGGTACTGACACGTGATGTGTGTTGCAGTAAAATATCGATGATTCACTACGACAGAGAACAACGATACATCGTTACAGTAATGATTCACTTATTCTCAACCTGTATCACATTGATTTTGGCCTCTGGAACCATCGGTATCTGTACAGTTTGAATCGACTGAAGCCTCCAACGACCCTGGACCACTGGGACTACGAGGAATGACGGATGAACAAATTCAAAGTTTTCCATTTCATCAGTTCTTGCTGTTTATCTTATGAAACATATTTAAGCTTTTGGGTGTTTTTGCATCGACACGAAAACATTGTGTTTAATTTTCTGCTGTAAGAGTTTATTCCAAAGAACAACATCATTAATCTGAGATAAACACAACTGGACGGTTCTGACCCTCGTGGACCCGTTCAATCCCAGTTTGTTCTTTAATAATGTGTTTCTTACAGAAATCTGTCGAGTCAGCGAAACAAAAGCTGTTTTTGTTTTCCAAGAGTTCGGACTCGGACTCGCTCGTGCACGAGGAGGCAGAACAAATGTTTGGACCGACGCCGTCTCTCCTCGACCACCATTATTCTCGTTCTCCGCACCAACGTCTAAGTCGACCTTTAACCTCACGTGACTAACGATGCAGATGTGAGTCGCCGTCACCGAACTAATGGGTCTTTGCTGCAAATATTGCTTTTATTTTCCGACGTTTACTTCGGCTGAGAAACTTCCTTCAGCACCAGTGGATTATTCACCATATAAATATATTTCCCGTCGACCTCTGCTTGTTTCTCACGCCCCCCCGCCCAGCGAGATGAAGCGACATATAGAAGGAAGCGTCGTGTGTTCGTGAAGCTTTGAAACACGAGGATACATTTGTAACCAAACCAGGGTCTGATTTAAAACACCAGCCTGAGGCCCTGAAGGCGTCGCGCTCCGAGAAGCTCCGTGATTGTTTTTTTCTTTCATGCTTTTCATATCGTTCTTCTCGTTTGTCTTGTGTTGTTGACACTCTTTTCCTCTTCTTCTTCCATCACTACGTCTTGTGTTGATTCATTGAAAAAGTACATTCATGTGTGGAGTTGATCTATTGTGACGATTCAAGTCCTGAGCTCGTGATACTGAGACGAAGATATAACAGCGAACTAACAGCTCTGGGCTCCAGAAAGACATAAACTGTTCTTTATCCTTTAAAGTTATACATGTGACTTTGAACCAGATCTAATTTCTACTCTTTGTTTTAGTTGAATTAAAGTGTCTATGTGTTAAAGTGTGTATGTGCGATGTGGGACTCTATTGTATCATCAGTGTGTGTGTGTTGTTGTGACTCTATTGTATCATCAGTGTGTGTGTTGTAGTGATGTGTGACTCTATTGTATCATCAGTGTGTGTGTGTTGTGATGTGGGACTCTATTGTATCATCAGTGTGTGTTGTTGTGATGTGGGACTCTATTGTATCATCAGTGTGTGTTGTTGTGATGTGTGACTCTATTGTATCATCAGTGTGTGTTGTTGTGATGTGGGACTCTATTGTATCATCAGTGTGTGTTGTTGTGATGTGTGACTCTATTGTATCATCAGTGTGTGTTGTTGTGATGTGTGACTCTATTGTATCATCAGTGTGTGTTGTTGTGATGTGTGACTCTATTGTATCATCAGTGTGTGTTGTTATTTTTGTTGGACTCTATTGTGTCATCAGTGTGTGTTGTTGTGATGTGGGACTCTATTGTATCATCAGTGTGTGTTGTTATTTTTGTTGGACTCTATTGTATCATCAGTGTGTGTTGTTGTGATGTGTGACTCTATTGTATCATCAGTGTGTGTTGTTATTTTTGTTGGACTCTATTGTGTCATCAGTGTGTGTTGTTGTGATGTGGGACTCTATTGTATCATCAGTGTGTGTTGTTGTGATGTGTGACTCTATTGTATCATCAGTGTGTGTTGTTATTTTTGTTGGACTCTATTGTGTCATCAGTGTGTGTGTTGTTGTGATGTTTGACTCTATTATATTATCTGTGTGTGTGTTGTTGTGATGTGTGACTCTGTTGTATAAGTGTGTGTGTGTTGTTGTGATGTGTGACTCTGTTGTATAAGTGTGTGTGTGTTGTTGTGATGTGTGACTCTATTGTATCATCAGTGTTTGTGTGTGTTGTTGTGATGTGTGACTCTATTGTATCATCAGTGTGTGTGTTGTTGTGATGTGTGACTCTGTTGTATAAGTGTGTGTGTGTTGTTGTGATGTGTGACTCTGTTGTATAAGTGTGTGTGTTGTTGTGATGTGTTACTCTATTGTATCATCATTGTGTGTGTGTTGTTGTGATGTGTGACTCTATTGTATCATCAGTGTGTGTGTGTTGTTGTGATGTGTGACTCTGTTGTATAAGTGTGTGTGTTGTTGTGATGTGTTACTTTATTGTATCATCATTGTGTGTGTTGTTGTGATGTGTGACTCTATTGTATCATCAGTGTGTGTGTGTTGTTGTGATGTGTGACTCTATTGTATCATCAGTGTGTGTGTGTTGTTGTGATGTGTGACTCTATTGTATCATCAGTGTGTGTGTGTTGTTGTGATGTGTGACTCTATTGTATCATCAGTGTGTGTTTGTTGTTGTGATGTGTGACTCTATTGTATCATCAGTGTGTGTGTGTTGTTGTGATGTGTGACTCTATTGTATCCTGAGTGTGTGTTTGTACAAAACTCTCTTTTCATGGAAATATTGACATTATCTTAAGCTCCGCCCACTGAAAACACTGTTTTTCTGGAGATGAAATCTTGTTGATCATAACCACACCCACTCTGCTGTGATTAGTCAAGCATGGAGGTTTGTCACCGCGCATCATCAATGGTCTCCACCTCCAAGGGACTCATTTTATAAACAAAGCGTGATTACAGCTGGAGGAGGAGTGAAGTCATTATTACGTCATCATGGACTCTCGTAACCTCTTGTTCGTCCAGATTTCAGAGCAACTTTATAAAGTAATAAAGTGTAAAACATGATGAGAAGTTACTGCGTCTTTGGTTGAAATACTTCAACATGTGATTCAAGACGTCAGGTGTTCAAACACGTCTTCAGGTTCCACCAGAGGCTCAACAAGACCATCTTCTCTGATTCTACTACGATCCATAAATAGCCAGAACGATGGAGAGCGAGTCCCTGATTGGTCGGTGATTAACAGCAATTCATCTCCAGCTATAGATATTGATTAACTCTCTGTTTCCAATTCCCTTCTTCACACGCTCGGCCGGAGAAAGATTCTCTGGAGAGATTACCCACGATGCCTAAATTGCAAATCGAAAATGTTCAATGCACGGCCGTGTTGGTAATTGTCGTCCGCGGAGACATGATCAGCAACTTTGACGGAGCAACAATGACCAGCAGGAACACCTTCATTCAAGGAGGTGACATCATCATCGATGGACGTGTGACAGAAGGATAGCTGGAGGAAGATGGGGTCAGAGGTCAAGAGACTTCTGTAGCATCTGTCTCATGGATGGAAGAACTGAAGGATGGAGAGATGGAAGTATGGAGTGATGAAAGGATGGAGGGTTGGAAGGAAAGAAGGATGAAGGGATGGAAGATAGAAGGATGGAAGGATGGATGGATGGAAGGAGAAAGGGATGGAAGGATGGAAAGATGTAGTGATGAAAGGATGGAAGGATGTAGGGATGGAGTGATGAAAGGATGGAGGGATGGAAGGATGGAAGGATGAAGGGATGGAAGATAGAAGGATGGAAGGATGGATGGATGGATGGAAGGAGAAAGGGATGGAAGGATGGAAAGATGGAGTGATGAAAGGATGGAAGGATGTAGGGATGGAGTGATGAAAGGATGGAGGGATGGAAGGATGGAAGGATGGAAGGTTGGAAGGATGGAAGGATGGAAGAATGAAGGGATGGAAGATAGAAGGATGGAAGGATGGATGGATGGAAGGAGAAAGGGATGGAGGGATGGAAGGATGGAAGGATGGAAGGTTGGAAGGATGGAAGGATGGAGGGATAGAGTGATGAAAGGATGGAGGGATGGAAGGATGGAAGGATGAAGGGATGGAAGATAGAAGGATGGAAGGATGGATGGATGGAAGGAGAAAGGGATGGAGGGATGGAAGGATGGAAGGATGGAAGGATGAAAGGATGGAAGGATGGAAGGTTGGAAGGTTGGAAGGATGGAAGGATGGAGGGATGAAAGAATGAATGGAAGAATGGAAGGATGGAGAGATGTCGACAGAAGTCTGGAACAGTGAACAGAACCTTGTCATTTTTTTCTCTCTCTTATTTCCTGTTTTTGTATCAATAAAGTTCATTCAATTTTGTTGTTTTATGTCAAATATAAAAATGTTTTTCCATCGAAACGATGAGATTTTCTTCTTCCTCAAAACAAGGAAACGATGATGAAGTTCCAGCGAAGAGTCGTCAGTGAACGGAGGATCAATAAATCCATCTTCATAGATTGGACCAGACGGAGGTGAAGAAGAGAGAGACTTCACAGCTGATGATGGACAGAACGACGCGGAGCAGGAAGAGTAGATTCAAATGTAAAGAGTCGTTTGTTCTCGTTGAAGTGAGAGAGCGTGAATGGAGGTGAAGACAAGAAGCGACAGAAAGGTTGACAGGATGTAAATATAGAAGGACTCGTCCTCCGCTCATCCATCTCTTCTTCTTCCATCACTGAGTTTATTATACGTTATTATTATATTATTATAATGTTATTATTATGTTATTATTATGATATTATTATATTATTATTATGTTATTATTATGTTATTATTATTATGTTATTATTATATCATTATTTGTTATTATTATGTTATTATTATATTATTATTATGTTATTATTATATTATTATTATATTATTATAATGTTATTATTGTGTTATTATGTTATTATTATATTATTATTATTATGTTATTATTATATCATTATTTGTTATTATTATGTTATTATTATATCATTATTATGTTATTATTATGTTATTACATGTTATATTTTATTTTGAATTTCAAACGATCAGTTCTAGAAACATCACTGTCTTTAATATTGTGGGAAATGTACACTAATGTCTTACTACACTCGCACATAAATGTACTACTACACTTACACACAAATGTACTACAACAATCGCCCACAAATGTACTACTACACTTACACACAAATGTACTACAACAATCGCCCACAAATGTACTACTACACTTACACACAAATGTACTACAACACTCGCACACAAATGTACTACAACACTCGCACACAAATGTACTACTACACTTACACACAAATGTACTACAACACTCGCACACAAATGTAATACTACACTTTCACACAAATGTACTACAACACTCGCACACAAATGTACTACTACACTCGCACACAAATGTAATACTACACTTACACACCAATGTTCTACTACACTCACACATAAATGCACTACTACACTCACACAAAAATGTACTACTACACTCGCACGCAAATGTACTACTACACTCACACATAAATGTACTACTACACTCGCACACAAATGTACAACTACACTTACACACAAATGTACTACTACACTTGCACACAAATCTACTACTACACTCGCACACAAATGTACTACAACACTTACACACAAATGTACTACAACACTCGCACACAAATGTAATACTACACTTACACACAAATGTACTACAACAATCGCCCACAAATGTAATACTACACTTACACACAAATGTACTACTACACTTGCACACAAATGTACTACTACACTCGCACACAAATGTAATACTACACTTACACACCAATGTTCTACTACACTCACACATAAATGCACTACTACACTCACACAAAAATGTACTACTACACTCGCACGCAAATGTACTACTACACTCACAAATAAATGTACTACTACACTCGCACACAAATGTACAACTACACTTACACACAAATGTACTACTACACTTGCACACAAATCTACTACTAAACTCGTACACAAATGTACTGCTACACTCGTACACAAATGTAGTACTACACTCACACACAAATGTACTACTACACTCACACATAAATGTACTACAACACTCACACATAAATGCACTACTACATTCGCACATAAACTACTACTACACTTACACACAAATGTACTACTACACTTGCACACAAATCTACTACTAAACTCGTACACAAATGTACTGCTACACTCGTACACAAATGTAGTACTACACTCACACACAAATGTACTACTACAACTGCACACAAATGTACTACTACACTCACACATAAATGTATTACTACACTCACACATAAATGCACTACTACACTCACACATAAACCTACTACTACACTCACACATAAATGCACTACTACACTCACACATAAACCTACTACTACACTCACACATAAACCTACTACTACACTCACACATAAACCTACTACTACACTCACACATAAACCTACTACTACACTCACACATAAATGCACTACTACACTCACACATAAACCTACTACTACACTCACACATAAACCTACTACTACACTCACACATAAACCTACTACTACACTCACACATAAATGCACTACTACACTCACACATAAACCTACTACTACACTCACACATAAACCTACTACTACACTCACACATAAACCTACTACTACACTCACACATAAACCTACTACTACACTCACACATAAATGCACTACTACACTCACACATAAACCTACTACTACACTCACACATAAATGCACTACTACACTCACACATAAACCTACTACTACACTCACACATAAACATACTACTACACTCACACATAAACCTACTACTACACTCACACATAAATGCACTACTACACTCACACATAAACCTACTACTACACTCACACATAAACATACTACTACACTCACACATAAACCTACTACTACACTCACACATAAACCTACTACTACACTCACACATAAATGCACTACTACACTCACACATAAACCTACTACTACACTCACACATAAACATACTACTACACTCACACATAAACCTACTACTACACTCACACATAAATGCACTACTACACTCACACATAAACCTACTACTACACTCACACATAAACATACTACTACACTCACACATAAACCTACTACTACACTCACACATAAACCTACTACTACACTCACACATAAACATACTACTACACTCACACATAAACATACTACTACACTGCACGACTGGACTTCTAACGAGAATCAACACGACCTCGACACTCTTTGTTAGACGTCTATTGAACGAAGCAACACTTGAACTCAAGGATGGAAAACTACTTTGAATCACTGCAGCCATGAATCCACAACTCAACGCTCGGACTCACAATCAAAATAAAACCAGGGTCGATGGATTTGATTGACAGCCAAGAGGTGCTAAACTGACCTGAGTATCATGGTCCAGATCATACTTTCATGGTCCAGGTCATACGCTCATGGTCCAGATCAGACTTTCATGGTCCAGATAATACTTTCATGGTCCAGATCATACTTTCATGGTCCAGAACATACTTTCTTGGTCCAGGTCATACTTTCATGGTCCAGATCATACTTTCATGGTCCAGGTCATACTTTCATACTTTCATGGTCCAGGTCTTACTTTCATGGTCCAGGTCATACTTTCATGGTCCAGATCATACTTTCATGGTCCAGATCATACTTTCATGGTCCAGATCATACTTTCATGGTCCAGATCATACTTTCATGGTCCAGGTCATACTTTCATACTTTCATGGTCCAGGTCTTACTTTCATGGTCCAGGTCATACTTTCATGGTCCAGATCATACTTTCATGGTCCAGGTCATACTTTCATACTTTCATGGTCCAGGTCTTACTTTCATGGTCCAGGTCATACTTTCATGGTCCAGATCATACTTTCATGTTCCAGGTCATACTTTCATACTTTCATGGTCCAGGTCTTACTTTCATGGTCCAGAACATACTTTGATGGTCCAGGTCATACTTTCATGGTCCAGATCATACGTTCATGGTCCAGATCATACTTTCATGGTCCAGGTCATACTTTCATACTTTCATGGTCCAGGTCTTACTTTCATGGTCCAGGTCATACTTTCATGGTCCAGATCATACTTTCATGTTCCAGGTCATACTTTCATACTTTCATGGTCCAGGTCTTACTTTCATGGTCCAGAACATACTTTGATGGTCCAGGTCATACTTTCATGGTCCAGGTCATACTTTTATGGTCCAGATCATACTTTCATGGTCCAGGTCATACTTTCATGGTCCAGGTCTTACTTTCATGGTCCAGGTCATACTTTCATGGTCCAGATCATACTTTCATGGTCCAGATCATACTTTCATACTTTCATGGTCCAGGTCTTACTTTCATGGTCCAGAACATACTTTCATGGTCCAGGTCATACTTTCATGGTCCAGGTCTTACTTTCATGGTGCAGGTCATACTTTCATGGTCCAGATCATACTTTCATACTTTCATGGTCCAGGTCTTACTTTCATGGTCCAGATCATACTTTCATGGTCAAGGTCATACTTTCATACTTTCATGGTCCAGGTCTTACTTTCATGGTCCAGGTCATACTTTCATACTTTCATGGTCCAGGTCTTACTTTCATGGTCCAGATCATACTTTCATGGTCCAGGTCATACTTTCATGGTCCAGGTCATACTTTCATGGTCCAGATCATACTTTCATGGTCCAGGTCATACTTTCATACTTTCATGGTCCAGGTCTTACTTTCATGGTCCAGAACATAGTTTCATGGTCCAGGTCATACTTTCATACTTTCATGGTCCAGGTCTTACTTTCATGGTCCAGATCATACTTTCATGGTCCAGGTCATACTTTCATGGTCCAGGTCATACTTTCATGGTCCAGATCATACTTTCATGGTCCAGGTCATACTTTCATACTTTCATGGTCCAGGTCTTACTTTCATGGTCCAGGTCATACTTTCATGGTCCAGATCATACTTTCATAGTCCAGGTCATACTTTCATACTTTCATGGTCCAGGTCTTACTTTCATGGTCCAGAACATACTTTCATGGTCCAGGTCATACTTTCATGGTCCAGGTCTTACTTTCATGGTCCAGGTCATACTTTCATACTTTCATGGTCCAGGTCTTACTTTCATGGTCCAGATCATACTTTCATGGTCCAGGTTATACTTTCATGGTCCAGATCATACATTCATGGTCCAGATCATACCTTCATGGTCCAGATTATACCTTCATGGTCCAGGTCTTACTTTCATGGTCCAGGTCATACTTTCATGGTCCAGGTCATACTTTCATACTTTCATGGTCCAGGTCATACTTTCATGGTCCAGATCATATGTTCATGGTCCAGATCATACCTTCATGGTCCAGATCATACTTTCATGGTCCAGATCATACTTTCATGGTCCAGATCATACGTTCATGGTCCAGATCATACCTTCATGGTCCAGATCATACTTTCATGGTCCAGATCATACCTTCATGGTCCAGATCATACTTTCATGGTCCAGATCATACCTTCATGGTCCAGATCATACTTTCATGGTCCAGATCATACTTTCATGGTCCAGGTCATACTTTCATGGTCCAGATCATACCTTCATGGTCCAGATCATACTTTCATGGTCCAGATCATACCTTCATGGTCCAGATCATACTTTCATGGTCCAGATCATACTTTCATGGTCCAGGTCATACTTTCATGGTCCAGATCATACCTTCATGGTCCAGATCATACTTTCATGGTCCAGATCATACCTTCATGGTCCAGATCATACTTTCATGGTCCAGATCATACTTTCATGGTCCAGGTCATACTTTCATGGTCCAGGTCATACTTTCATGGTCCAGATCATACTTTCATGGTCCAGATCATACCTTCATGGTCCAGATCATACTTTCATGGTCCAGATCATACCTTCATGGTCCAGATCATACCTTCATGGTCCAGATCATACTTTCATGGTCCAGATCATACCTTCATGGTCCAGATCATACCTTCATGGTCCAGATCATACTTTCATGGTCCAGATCATACTTTCATGGTCCAGATCATACTTTCATGGTCCAGATCATACCTTCTGAGGAACATCTGGTCACGTATCAAACGTCTCCTCTTAATGTCCTGCAGCAAATCCAGGTTAACGACCTCTGAAGCTTCACTTCCTGCCTCTCAGCAGCTCATGTTCTCAGAGCATCAAGAATCGATGTTCGTGTCAAAGTTGAAAAGAACATAAGTTTCTTCAGTTTATTTGTTGAAATGAATAAAGTTTAAGTTGTTTTTGTTCATTAAAAAATGTCTGCAAAGTAAATGATGAAAAAGTAAGAAAGACATTTAATTAATTATTAATTTAATAAAATAAAACTAATAATACAAATTAAATATAAGATATGAATAAAGATTAATAAAAGAAAATACAATCTTTTAAAATAAATTAAGGAACATTTTCGGAAAATCCCATATAAATAATGAATCGAAAAAATACAAAAAAATAAATTAAATTAAATAAAGTTCGAAATGAAATGAAATGAATAATACAAAATTAAATATTAGAGATTAATATAAGTAAATAAATAATATGAATTAAATATTAGAGATGAATGAAGATTAATAAAATAAAATAAAATAAAATAAAATAAAATAAAATAAAATAAAATAAAATAAAATATAGGAATTACATATTATAGATTAATGAAGATTAATAAAATAAAACAAATAATACGAATTAAATATTAGAGATTTATAAAGATTAATACAATAAAACGAATTCATTTAATTGAATAAATAAGGAATACAATCAAATTTGATTAAATTAAATAAAACTAATCAAATAATAATAATAATGAAAATAAAATGAATGAAGTTAAAGTTGTTTTTGTGAATCAAACACTGATGTCAGCAAAACAAGCCACTAAGAAAGGAGCAGCTCTGGACTCGATTGGTTTAGTCTTGAAAGGTGAATTATTTAATTGACAAAAATCGACTTTTCTAAATCAACCAAATAAAAGAGCTGACTTTTATAAAAGTATATATTATTATAATAATATTCCGATCACACAAATACAAACATAAACATCCTGCTGCTTGACGAGAAGGAGGATCTGTCCGTGGTCCTGAAACCTGGGAAGGTTCAGCAACTTTCCAAAATAAATGATTTATAATTCAGATTTAACCAGTCGAGTCTCCAGCATTAAAAACATATTTTGAAACAGATAATGACCAGTTATGTCTCCTCTCACGCTCAGTTCTTGAGGTAAAGTCTTGAATCTATTCCTTCTTAACCAACTTCATCATAACTTCTTCTAACTCTGGAACATTGTTATTGTCCTGAAACATCAACTCACTTCTTTCTTCTCCACTTGTGTTGACTCCATTAGCGAGTCCGTCCGTACAAACCTCTAAGTGGATTTCCTTGTCAAGGTCGGAGACCGGTTAGTCCCGAACAGAGACTTCATCCAAATACCAACTGATGCCCGGCGTGCGTGACCTTGGCTTGACCTCTAATGGAAACCCCTCAACGCCATCACTAATCCACGAAGGCTGCGCGTTTCCATCGGACTCTCCGGGCAGGGTTTCAGTCCAGGTCGGCTAATGTGAAGCCGTCTCGACAGGAACCGAGTAATGGAATCAGACGTCAATCAACGAGCAGTCAATCTCGGACTGCAGGCCCTTAATGGCTCCCGCGCCGCGTGACTTCTGGAGCCGGAGACGACCTTGACGTGACGAAGTGTCGCCGTGATCGTGGGCCTCGTGAGTCCGGATCGATTCTGACGACAGCTGTGATCAAGAGCTGCAACAAAACTGCTCCAGGATCTGGTCGTCGCTCTTTCAACGCTTGTGTTTACGGACGAGACGCGAGTGAGATTCTTCGTTTCGATGTTGATTAATAAGACGAACGTGAGGCTGAGTTCGTTCAATGATGATTTAATGATCAATTTATCTAAATTTCTACTTTCAAATGTCATGTGACGGTTGTCGACATCCTCTCGACGAGATCTGAGGCCGTTATTGATCCTAACGTTGGACGGTTATTGATTCATAGAATCATAATCCTTCCATCTTTGACGACGACACGAGGCTCAGTTGGTTAAAATAAGTTTTAAACTTCATATTTTTTAAAACGTTCTACTTAAAATGTTGTGATATTTTGTGGGACAGTAGTCCAGTTAGGAAGCCTAGTAACTGGCTGGAAAAATACATCTGCATTTGTTTCAAACAATCAATAGATTTTTCACAAAATAATGAATAATAAACAACAAACAAACAAACCATGAACCAGAGAGTTGAGTTGGTGAAGGCGGGACAAATGGGGGTTAAGTTTGAATGACATATCGCTGTCGCTGATGGAGGGATGGACAGATGGAGGGATGGAGAGATGAAGACATGGAGAAATGGAGAGATGGAAGGATGGAGAGATGGAGAGCTGGAGAGATGGAGAGATGGAGGGATGAGAGATGGAGGGCTGGAGGGTTGGAAGGATGGAGAGCTGGAGAGATGGAGGGCTGGAGGGTTGGAAGGATGGAGAGCTGGAGAGATGGAGGGCTTGAGGGATGGAAGGATGGAGGGATGGAGAGATGGAGGGCTGGAGGGTTGGAAGGATGGAGAGCTGGAGAGATGGAGGGCTGGAGGGTTGGAAGGATGGAGAGCTGGAGAGATGGAGGGCTTGAGGGATGGAAGGATGGAGGGATGGAGAGATTGAGGGCTGGAGGGTTGGAAGGATGGAGAGCTGGAGAGATGGAGGGCTGGAGGGTTGGAAGGATGGAGAGCTGGAGGGTTGGAAGGATGGAGAGATGAGAGATGGAGGGCTGGAGGGTTGGAAGGATGGAGAGATGGAGAGATAAAGAGATGGAGGGCTGGAGGGATGGAAGGATGGAGGGATGGAGGGATGAAAGGATGAGAGATGGAGAGATGGAGAGATGGATGGATTGAAGGATGAGAGATGGGGGATGGAGGGATGGAAGGAGGAGCAGCTCCTGAATGATTCTCTCATCCCTTGAAAGAGGAAACGTGGGGAGATTGGACTCGTGGTCGTGATGTTTGAAGCGAGCCTTCAGTAACACACAGTGAAAAGATGTGAAGACTCTTATCATCTTCTCCAATAATCCGCAGTATTTTCAAACCATGTTCTAATCCTCGACGGAGGAAGAGTGGCAGGTAGAGTTATCATGTGAGGAAGACTATTTGAAGTCAAGATGTATTTTTAAACACTATCTTTAGATGAACCTGAGGATTGTTTTTTTTATTATAGTTCAAATGAATATTTATTTTTAAATAGATTGAATCGACTGTTCTTCAGTGTCGTCTTGAGTTACACGCTTTACTTTTTGTGTCAATCGTCAACGATAGATGGATGGATGGATGGATGGATGGATGGACGGACGGATGGATGGATGGATGATGGATGGATGGATGGATGGACGGATGGATGGATGGATGATGGATGGATGGATGGATGGATGGATGGATGGATGGATGGATGGATGGATGGATGGATGGATGGATGGATGGATGGATGGATGGATGGATGGATGGATGGATGGATGGATGGATGGATGGATGGATGGATGGATGGATGGATGGATGGATGATGAATGATATATTGACTGATGGATGGATAAATATATGGACAGATGGATAGATATATTGGTGGGTGATTTGATGGAAGGATAGATGGATAGATGGATGGATGGATGGATATAACAAATATGATGGATGGAAAACATATGATGGATGTAACAAATGTGATGGATGTAACAAATATGGTAGTGTAACAAATAATAATAATAATAATAATAATAATCTCTATTTATATAGCGCCTTAAATATGGTAGTGTAACAAATAAGATGGATGTAACACAAATGATGGATGTAACAAATATGATGGATGTAACAAATAAGATGGATGTAACAAATAAGATGGATGTAACACAAATGATGGATGTAACCAATATGATGGATGTAACAAATAAGATGGATGTAACAAATAAGATGGATGTAACACATATGATGGATGTAACAAATAAGATGGATGTAACAAATAAGATGGATGTAACACATATGATGGATGTAACAAATAAGATGGATGTAACACATATGATGGATGTAACACATATGATGGATGAAACCAATATGATGGATGTAACAAATATGATGGATGTAACAAATATGGTAGTGTAACAAATATGATGGATGTAACAAATATGATGGATGTAACAAATATGATGGATGTAACAAATAAGATGGATGTAACATATGATGGATGTAACAAATATGATGGATGTAACAAATATGATGGATGTAACAAATATGATGGATGTAGCACATATGATGGATGTAACAAATATGATGGATGTAACATATGATGGATGTAACAAATATGATGGATGTAACAAATGTGATGGATGTAACAAATATGATGGATGTAACAAATATGATGGATGTAACAAATATGGTGGATGTAACAAATAAGATGGATGTAACAAATAAGATGGATGTAACACATATGATGGATGTAACAAATATGATGGATGTAACACATATGATGGATGTAACCAATATGATGGATGTAACAAATAAGATGGATGTAACAAATAAGATGGATGTAACACATATGATGGATGTAACAAATATGATGGATGTAACATATGATGGATGTAACATATGATGGATGTAACAATTAAGATGGATATAATAAATATGATGGATGTAACACATATGATGGATGTAACAAATAAGATGGATGTAACAAATATGATGGATGTAACATATGATGGATGTAACACATATGATGGATGTAACAAATATGATGGACATAACAAATAAGATGGATGTAACAAATAGGATGGATGTAACACATATGATGGATGTAACAAATATGATGGATGTAACACATATGATGGATGTAACACATGTGATGGATGTAACAAATAAGATGGTTGTAACACATATGATGGATGTAACAAATATTATGGATGTAACACATATGATGGATGTAACACATGTGATGGATGAAACCCATATGATGGATGTAACAAATATGATAGATGTAACATATGATGGATGTAACAAATATGATGGATGTAACAAATATGATGGATGTAACATATAAGATGGATCCAACAAATATGATGGATGTAACACATATGATGGATGTAACAAATATGATGGATGTAACACATATGATGGATGTAACAAATATGATAGATGTAACATATGATGGATGTAACAAATATGATGGATGTAACAAATATGATGGATGTAACACATATGATGGATGTAACAAATAAGATGGATGTAACAAATATGATGGATGTAACAAATAAGATGGATGTAACACATATGATGGATGTAACAAATAAGATGGATGTAACACATATGATGGATGTAACAAATATGGTGGATGTAACACATATGATGGATGTAACACATGTGATGGATGTAACAAATATGATGGATGTAACACATATGATGGATGTAACACATGTGATGGATGTAACAAATATGATGGATGTAACACATATGATGGATGTAACATATAAGATGGATCCAACAAATATGATGGATGTAACACATATGATGGATGTAACAAATATGATGGATGTAACATATGATGGATGTAACACATATGATGGCTGTAACAAATATGATAGATGTAACACATATGATGGATGTAACATATGATGGATGTAACATATAATGGATGTAACAAATATGATGGATGTAACACATATGATGGATGTAACACATATGATGGATGTAACAAATATGATGGATGTAACACATATGATGGATGTAACACATATGATGGATGTAACATATAATGGATGTAACAAATATGATGGATGTAACACATATAATGGATGTAACACATATGATGGATGTAACAAATATGATGGATGTAACACATATGATGGATGTAACAAATATGATGGATGTAACAAATATGATGGATGTAACACATATGATGGATGTAACACATATGATGGATGTAACATATGATGGATGTAACATATAATGGATGTAACAAATATGATGGATGTAACACATATGATGGATGTAACAAATATGATAGATGTAACGAATATGATGGACGTAACAAATATGATGGATGTAACATATGATGGATGTAACAATTAAGATGGATGTAACACATATGATGGATGTAACACATATGATGGATGTAACACATATGATGGATGTAACAAATATGATGGATGTAACAGATATGATGGATGTAACATATGATGGATGTAACATATGATGGATGTAACAATTAAGATGGATGTAACACATATGATGGATGTAACACATATGATGGATGTAACAAATATGATGGATGTAACATATGATGGATGTAACACATATGATGGATGTAACAAATATGATGGACGTAACAAATATGATGGATGTAACATATGATGGATGTAACAATTAAGATGGATGTAACAAATATGATGGATGTAACATATGATGGATGTAACAAATATGATGGATGTAACACATATGATGGATGTAACACATATGATGGATGTAACAAATATGATGGATGTAACACATATGATGGATGTAACAAATATGATGGATGTAACAAATATGATGGATGTAACAAATATGATGGATGTAACACATATGATGGATGTAACACATATGATGGATGTAACACATATGATGGATGTAACAGATATGATGGATCTAACACATATGATGGATGTAACAAATATGATGGATGTAACACATATGACGGATGTAACACATGTGATTGATGTAACAAATATGATGGATGTAACACATACGATGGATGTAACATATGATGGATGTAACACATATGATGGATGTAACAAATATGATGGATGTAACAAATATGATGGATGTAACACATGTGATGGATGTAAAAAATATGATTTATGTAACAATTAAGATGGATGTAACAAATATGATGGATGTAACACATATGATGGATGTAACATATGATGGATGTAACACATATGATGGATGTAACAAATATGATGGATGTAACAAATATGATGGATGTAACACATATGATGGATGTAAAAAATATGATTTATGTAACAATTAAGATGGATGTAACAAATATGATGGATGTAACACATATGATAGATGTAACATATGATGGATGTAACACATATGATGGATGTAACAAATATGATGGATGTAACACATATGATGGATGTAACACATATGATGGATGTAACATATGATGGATGTAACAAATATGATGGATGGAACACATATGATGGATGTAACATATGATGGATGTAACACATATGATGGATGTAACATATGATGGATGTAACACATATGATGGATGTAACAAATATGATGGATGTAACAAATGATGGATGTAACAAATATGATTTATGTAACAAATATGATGGATGTAACACATATGATGGATGTAACAAATATGATGGATGTAACATATGATGGATGTAACAAATGATGGATGTAACAAATGATGGATGTAACACATATGATGGATGTAACAAATATGATGGACGTAACATATGATGGATGTAACAAATGATGGATGTAACACATATGATGGATGTAACAAATATGATGGATGTAACAAATGATGGATGTAACATATGATGGATGTAACAAATGATGGATGTAACAAATATGATGGATGTAACAAATATGATGGATGTAGCACATATGATGGATGTAACAAATATGATGGATGTAACATATGATGGATGAAACATATGATGGATGTAACAAATATGATGGATGTAACAAATATGATGGATGTAACATATGATGGATGTAACATATGATGAATGTAACAAATATGATGGATGTAACACATATGATTGATGTAACAAATATGATGGATGTAACAAATATGATGGATGTAACAAATATGATGGATGTAACATATGATGGATGTAACATATGATGAATGTAACAAATATGATGGATGTAACACATATGATTGATGTAACAAATATGATGGATGTAACAAATATGATTGATGTAACAAATATGATGGATGTAACACATATGATGGATGTAACAAATATGATGGATGTAACACATATGATGGATGTAACACATATGATTGATGTAACAAATATGATGGATGTAACACATATGATGGATGTAACATATGATGGATGTAACACATATGATGGATGTAACAAATATGATGGATGTAACAAATATGATGGATGTAACACATATGATGGATGTAAAAAATATGATTTATGTAACAATTAAGATGGATGTAACAAATATGATGGATGTAACACATATGATGGATGTAACATATGATGGATGTAACACATATGATGGATGTAACAAATATGATGGATGTAACAAATATGATGGATGTAACACATATGATGGATGTAAAAAATATGATTTATGTAACAATTAAGATGGATGTAACAAATATGATGGATGTAACACATATGATAGATGTAACATATGATGGATGTAACACATATGATGGATGTAACACATATGATGGATGTAACACATATGATGGATGTAACATATGATGGATGTAACACATATGATGGATGGAACACATATGATGGATGTAACATATGATGGATGTAACACATATGATGGATGTAACAAATATGATGGATGTAACATATGATGGATGTAACAAATGATGGATGTAACAAATATGATTTATGTAACAAATATGATGGATGTAACACATATGATGGATGTAACAAATATGATGGATGTAACAAATATGATGGATGTAACACATATGATGGATGTAACACATATGATGGATGTAACATATGATGGATGTAACACATATGATGGATGGAACACATATGATGGATGTAACATATGATGGATGTAACACATATGATGGATGTAACATATGATGGATGTAACACATATGATGGATGTAACAAATATGATGGATGTAACATATGATGGATGTAACAAATGATGGATGTAACAAATATGATTTATGTAACAAATATGATGGATGTAACACATATGATGGATGTAACAAATATGATGGATGTAACATATGATGGATGTAACAAATGATGGATGTAACAAATGATGGATGTAACACATATGATGGACGTAACATATGATGGATGTAACAAATGATGGATGTAACACATATGATGGATGTAACATATGATGGATGTAACAAATGATGGATGTAACACATATGATGGATGTAACACATATGATGGATGTAACAAATATGATGGATGTAACATATGATGGATGTAACGAATATGATGGATGTAACAAATATGATGGATGTAACAAATATGATGGATGTAACATATGATGGATGTAACAAATGATGGATGTAACAAATATGATTTATGTAACAAATATGATGGATGTAACACATATGATGGATGTAACAAATATGATGGATGTAACAAATATGATGGATGTAACAAATGATGGATGTAACAAATGATGGATGTAACATATGATGGATGTAACAAATGATGGATGTAACCAATATAATTATGTAACACATGATGGATGTAACAAAAATGATGGATGTAACAAATGATCGATGTAACATATGATGGATGTAACATATGATGGATGTAACATATGATGGATGTAACAAATGATGGATGTAACAAATGATGGATGTAACATATGATGGATGTAACAAATGATGGATGTAACATATGATGGATGTAACATATGATGGATGTAACATATGATGGATGTAACAAATGATGGATTTAACATATGATGGATGTAACATATGATGGATGTAACATATGATGGATGTAACAAATGATGGATGTAACATATGATGGATGTAACATATGATGGATGTAACATATGATGGATGTAACATATGATGGATGTAACATATGATGGATGTTACATATGATGGATGTAACATATGATGGATGTTACATATGATGGATGTTACATATGATGGATGTAACATATGATGGATGTTACATATGATGGATGTAACAAATGATGGATGTAACACATGATGGATGTAACAAATATGATGGATGTTACATATGATGGATGTTACATATGATGGATGTAACATATGATGGATGTTACATATGATGGATGTTACATATGATGGATGTTACACATGATGGATGTAACATATGATGGATGTTACATATGATGGATGTTACACATGATGGAAGTAACATATGATGGATGTTACATATGATGGATGTTACATATGATGGATGTTACACATGATGGATGTAACATATGATGGATGTAACATATGATGGATGTTACATATGATGGATGTTACATATGATGGATGTAACATATGATGGATGTTACATATGATGGATGTAACAAATGATGGATGTAACACATGATGGATGTAACAAATGATGGATGTAACAAATGATGGATGTAACACATGATGGATGTAACATATGATGGATGTTACATATGATGGATGTAACATATGATGGATGTTACATATGATGGATGTAACATATGATGGATGTTACATATGATGGATGTAACAAATGATGGATGTAACACATGATGGATGTAACAAATGATGGATGTAACAAATGATGGATGTAACACATGATGGATGTAACATATGATGGATGTTACATATGATGGATGTTACATATGATGGATGTAACATATGATGGATGTAACATATGATGGATGTTACACTACGTATAAGAGTCGAAACAAGAACTTTTCTTCTATATTCTCTTGAACCTCCTCGACTCTATCAACCGTTATTTTAACTTCTAACGCAGATCTTCAGCCACAGTCGAACCTTGTGTCTCTAGACTTGTCTTCATGAAGGTCCTGCTGGATTCATGACGCGATGAACAAATGTTGAGCTGGTGACATTTTCATGACCTGAACCTTCTCCTGCTGCTCTCACGCGCACAGTGAAGAGAAGACACAACACTCCTGATCTTCTCTTCAACGTAAATGTTCCTTTAAAACACTTTCAACTCACCTCGGTTTTTATCGTCGCTCCTCCTGATCTCCAGGAACTCACAGGGAATCCCAACAGTCAGGCGCGCGACACACATCCAAGTAGATCTCCTGATCTAAAGTGAGGACTTCATCTGATCTGAAGTCAGGACTTCATCTGATCTGAAGTCAGGACTTCATCCTCACTCCAACATCCTGGACGATTCCGAAGGATTTCTGCGTAAAAGCGCGTGAAAGTACGTCGAGTTCTGCGAGTCCAGCTTCGTTTTTTTTTTCTTCCTCCTCCCGCAACTATCTCTCCTCCAGGGAGAGAGAGAGGGATGGAGAGAGGGAGCGAGAAGGAGAGAGAGAGAGGGAGGGAGAGAGAGGAAGAAACCGGGAGGGAGAAAAGGAGAGTGAGAGAGAGCGAAGGAGGGAGGGAGGGAGAGAAGGAGGGAGGTAGAGAGAGAGAGAGAGAGAAGGAGGGAGGGAGGGAGAGAAGGAGGGAGGTAGAGAGAGAGAGAGAAGGAGGGAGGAATAGAGAGAGAGAGAGAGAGAGAGGGAGAGGGATGGAGAGAGAGAGAGAGGGAGAGGGATGGAGAGAGAGAGAGAGATAGGGAGAGGGATGAGGGAGAGAGAGAGGGAGAGGGATGGAGAGAGAGAGAGAGATAGATAGGGAGAAACATGGAGGGAGAGAAGGAGAGAGAGAGAGAGAAGGAGAGAGAGTGTGAGAGAAGGAGGAGAAAGAGAGAGAGAGAAAGAGAGAATGAGAGAAAGAGGGATGGAGAGAGAGAGAGGGAGAGGGATGGAGAGAGAGAGAGATAGGGAGAGGGATGAGAGAGAGAGAGGGAGAGGGATGGAGAGAGAGAGAGAGATAGGGAGAAACAGGGAGGGAGAGAAGGATAGAGAGAGAGAGAGAAGGAGAGAGAGTGAGAGAGAAGGAGGAGAAAGAGAGAGAGAGAAAGAGAGAATGAGAGAGAGAAGGAGGGAGAGAAAGAGAGAAAGAGAGAAGGAGGGAGTTAGAGAGAGAGAGAGAGAGGGAGAGAGAGAGAGAGAGGGAGAGAGAGAGAGAGGGAGAGACCAGGTGTGTCTCTATGTAACAATATATATATATGTTGGTTCTGTTGGTTCTGTTGGTTGTGTTGGTTCTGTTCAACGGTCACTGGGTTCGTTTCCATCACGACTTAAACCCACAATGTGACGCAGAACCTTCAGCGAACACATGACGTCAGAACCACTATATAAGTTACACGTCAGTAACTGAACCAACAAACACAATATCTCTATTTTTAACTCATTCAAATGAATCTTTTAAAAAGTATTCATATTTAAGGTTGATTGTATTATTATTAGTATTAGTTTTATAAAACCTGCCGTGCTTCCGCCACAGGTCGCCCCGCCTGCACTCGCTTCTTCGCCTCACAACACTCTCTGTCCAAAAACGATTGAACCCAAATACAATATTTTTTTCCTGCCTCCCTCTCATCCACAAACATCAATTCTGGCGTCAGGAATACAAACCTGTGGTCGCCGCAGACGCCCCCTGGTGGATGAAAGTGTCAAGACCAGAGATGAACAGGACGACTCAGGTGGTTCAGACGAGGATGACGTAGAAGAAGACAATGTGGTTATGGATGAGATGATTGAGGGAGAGGAACGTCAGGAGGAACAACCCTGTGGAAAGATTCAAGTGAATGGTGAACACACTGCTCAGATGTTGGACGTGAAACACTGAAGAGTGAGACACTGAAGAGTGAGAAAATAAAGAGTGAGAAAATAAAGAGTGAGAAAATAAAGTGTGAGACACCGAAGTGTGAGACACTGAAGTGTGAGACACGTGAGACGAACCAGAAGAATGGAAGGTCCCGAGACAGAAGCAGGTCGTTAGGAAGAGGTGAAGGACGTCGGAGCAGGAGGACGACAAGAAGGAATGAGTTCAGCAGAAAACACAAATGCAAAGAGATTAATAAAAAAAATATTGGAAAACCAATCAAAAACATTACCTCTTATATGTGAGGGTTGTAAGAAAATATGAATATGGTAAAATATCGCAATATTCTTTTCCGCGGCTAAAGGAACAATGAAATCCTGGCGATGACTGAGGACGAGAGGATACAGTGAGTCCAGCAGCTTTTAAAGCTGATGTTTGGACATATTTTGGTTTGAAAACAAATGAAAGTAGTTACGACATCGTCAAGAGTCATGTGGTCTGTAAATACTACAACACTAGAGTCAAGTACTGGACAATACTACACATATATACTTGTTACTACACTATCACAATACCAGAGTCAAGTACTGGACAATACTACACATATATACTTGTTACTACACTATCACAACACCAGAGTCAAGTACTGGACAATACTACATGTATATACTTGTTACTACACTATCACAACACCGGAGTCAAGTACTGGACAATACTACACATATATATACTTGTTACTACACTATCACAACACCAGAGTCAAGTACTGGACAATACTACACATATATATACTTGTTACTACACTATCACAACACCAGAGTCAAGTACTGGACAATACTACATGTATATACTTGTTACTACACTATCACAACACCGGAGTCAAGTACTGGACAATACTACACATATATATACTTGTTACTACACTATCACAACACCAGAGTCAAGTACTGGACAATACTACACATATATATACTTGTTACTACACTATCACAACACTAGAGTCAAGTACTGTACAATACTACACATATATATACTTGTTACTACACTATCACAACACCAGAGTCAAGTACTGGACAATACTACACATATATACTTGTTACTACACTATCACAACACCAGAGTCAAGTATTGGACAATACTACACATATATACTTGTTACTACACTATCACAACACCAGAGTCAAGTACCAGACAATACTACACTTATATACTTGTTACTACACTATCACAACACCAGCGTCAAGTACTGGACAATACTACACGTATATACTTGTTACTACACTATCACAACACCAGAGTCAAGTACTGGACAATACTACACGTATATACTTGTTACTACACTATCACAACACCAGAGTCAAGTACTGGACAATACTACACATATACAGTATATACTTGTTACTACACTATCACAACACCAGAGTCAAGTACTGGACAATACTACACGTATATACTTGTTACTACACTATCACAACACCAGAGTCAAGTACTGGACAATACTACACATATACAGTATATACTTGTTACTACACTATCACAACACCAGAGTCAAGTACCGGAAAATACTACACTTATATACTTGTTACTACACTATCACAACACCAGAGTCAAGTACTGGACAATACTACACATATATACTTGTTACTACACTATCACAACACCAGAGTCAAGTACTGGACAATACTACACATATATACTTGTTACTACA
The DNA here is from genome assembly GCF_982586985.1 of Callionymus lyra. Classification (NCBI taxonomy): domain Eukaryota; kingdom Metazoa; phylum Chordata; class Actinopteri; order Syngnathiformes; family Callionymidae; genus Callionymus; species Callionymus lyra. The sequence goes on along the minus strand of NC_141835.1, from coordinate 3,514,980 downwards.
CTATCACAACACCAGAGTCAAGTACCGGACAATACTACACATATATACTTGTTACTACACTATCACAACACCAGAGTCAAGTACTGGACAATACTACACATATATACTGTACTTGTTTCTACACTATCACAACACCAGCGTCAAGTACTCCACATTTCTACACATATATACTTGTTACTACACTATCATAACACCAGCGTCAAGTACTCCACATTTCTACACATATATACTTGTTACTACACTATCACTATATATCACGTTACATCGTCTCGTTGACCCTGTATCGTGATACATATCTTGTATAACTTGACAATACACACTCCTATTACAAATATATGTATATATATATATATATATATATACATATATATATATATATATATTTATATTTGTTTTCTCATGTAAAATTGAGGTCTTTATTAACAGAGTTGATGAAAACGACATCAAGTTCCTTCTGTCATCGATCTCCAGCGAACGTTTCCTCGAAATGATGTTGCACTCTCACGCCGCAGTACAGTAGCATAAATCCTGCGAGTTCATTAAATACCTCGATTGAAATGCAGTTTCGTTCCCGTCGCTGACTCGTTTATCTCAAACGGAATCAATGGCGGCTCCTTAAAAGCTAATTAGCGGCTTCTTCGAGTGTAGAAAACGTATAGAGATGGAAATGAGGCGCATTCGCGTCACAAACAGTTGGACTCCGGCCCGTGAGCTCAGCGCCGAGGCTCAGGTAGAAGAGGCGACTTTAATTATGACTCCAGGCACCAACAGTTTCTTATCTAACGATCCTTCGACACTTCAACGTTCCGTCCGACATTTAGTCCGACGCCCGCACCTGAGCTGAGCGACGACCCCGGAGCTTCTCGACTCTTTCATTTCCTTCCTGTGTGCGTCGGGTCGTCGTGCTGCAGCACCGGTGGGCGTTCGGAATCCAAACGGAAATATCGATCCGAGAGCGAAGCTCCAGTGATGGAGAAGCAGGACTTGTTAGAGGAGAAACAGCATCTCTTCCTGTGATTGATCGTCGTCCTCGTGCCTTCATTTCCATCTCCATCGCCGGCAAACATCCCTGGACGTGTGCGTTTTGTTCTTGTCGACACCGCTGTGTCCACTTATACATCAACCGCTGGGTTTATTCTGGGATGCATGAGTCAGTGTCTAATAAGTGAGTCGTGTTTGCGGCTCAGAAGTTAAGGGTCTCTTGAAGAACTGTAACTTTACAATCAACAAACCGGTATTTTAAAGGGCCACAGAGAAGGTTCTGCTCGTGGGCAGCAGGAAATTAGGCATAAAACTTATTGAAATAATTAAATAAATATCAAAGTCTTCGAGTTTTTGAGTCGATGACGTCAAGTTTTGAGACTGAAAAAAATGTCTCTCGGCTTCTGCTGGTTTATGAAACATGGAGGCATCAATTTTTTACAGATTCTACTTTCCTTGACTTGTTTGTTGTTTGTTTTCTTAAGCCAGACGCAAAACTTCTTGCTGTAAAGGTATTGAGCTAATATTTCTATCATTTAAGTTAAGTCACTTCCGGTGTTTTCAAGTTTGTGTTTAGTTGAAACCTTTGCAGCGAGAGAATAAACGGCTTGTAAAACTGTTACCAAGATATAGCAGCGAACTAACAGCTCTGTGCTTCAAAATGGATTCAAACGGACATGTAAACTCTGTGTTGTTTTTCTCTCTCACTCGTACAAGTAAAAGTTTTGTGTGCTAACTCACGATATGGGGCTGAAGCACAGATTGCGGTTGATTAACTAAGATCAAGCATGCGATATAAAAAACTTCTACAACCCTGTGAAACTTTCTCTCGTCTTGATTCGACGTAAAAAAAAAACTGGTCTCTAATCGATCACGTGCCAGGACTGGTCCTCAGTGTCTTGATTTCTTCAAGTCTTTTCGACAAATGTTGTGTCACAAAAAGTGACGATGATGTTGTATCTCCTGCTGTTGAAATCTTAACCTGTGCTGGACGTAGAAAAATTGTAAGTAATCGATCTCATCATCTTACTTTGTTTTGTCAAAATGGCATCAAACTATCACCAGTGGTGACCTACTCTGTGCAATGTGGGGCTGAAGCACAGATTGCGGTCGATTAACTAAGTTCAAACGTTAAATAAAAATAAGTCCATGTTTGTAACTTTGTCAGTTTGAAAACCGGTGGCAGTAAAGTTATGTTCTGACACAACAGAACTTCGACAACGCTTCCTGTGATACTTTATATTAAGCCTGCAGTTCATACAAAACTCTGCAGCCAGAATCCTGAGCCGCTCTAGTAGAAGAACTCACATTTCTCCTTCAAACTCTTCACTGGCTGCCAGTTTCTTTCAGGATCATTTTAAAATTCTGGTTCTTACTTTCAGATCTATTCATGGTCAGACCTTCCATCAGTGATCTGATCCAGACTTACACCCCAGCTCGGGCTCTGAGGTCTGTGGATCAGAATCTACTGATGGTTCCTGAACTTCAGGACCAGAGGAGAGAAATCCTTCCAGACTGTTGCTCCTAAGCTTCGGAACCATCTCTGTGTTTAATGATCTACTGACTCCTTCAAGAAACATCTGTGTTTGATGATCTACTGACTCCTTCAAGAAACATCTGTGTTTGATGATCTACTGACTCCTTCAAGAAACATCTGTGTTTGATGATCTACTGACTCCTTCAAGAAACATCTGTGTTTGATGATCTACTGACTCCTTCAAGAAACATCTGTGTTTGATGATCTACTGACTCCTTCAAGAAACGTGTGTTTGATGATCTACTGACTCCTTCAAGAACCATCTGTGTTTGATGATCTACTGACTCCTTCAAGAAACATGTGTGTTTGATGATCTACTGACTCCTTCAAGAAACATCTCTGTGTTTGATGATCTACTGACTCCTTCAAGAAACATCTGTGTTTGATGATCTACTGACTCCTTCAAGAAACATCTGTGTTTGATGATCTACTGACTCCTTCAAGAAACATCTGTGTTTGATGATCTACTGACTCCTTCAAGAAACATCTGTGTTCGATGATCTACTGACTCCTTCAAGAAACATCTGTGTTTGATGATCTACTGACTCCTTCAAGAAACATCTGTGTTTGATGATCTACTGACTCCTTCAAGAAACATCTGTGTTTGATGATCTACTGACTCCTTAAAGAAACATCTGTGTTTGATGATCTACTGACTCCTTCAAGAAACATCTGTGTTTGATGATCTACTGACTCCTTCAAGAAACATCTGTGTTTGATGATCTACTGACTCCTTCAAGAAACATCTGTGTTTGATGATCTACTGACTCCTTCAAGAAACATCTGTGTTTGATGATCTACTGACTCCTTCAAGAAACATCTGTGTTTGATGATCTACTGACTCCTTCAAGAAACATGTGTGTTTGATGATCTACTGACTCCTTCAAGAAACATCTGTGTTTGATGATCTACTGACTCCTTCAAGAACCATCTGTGTTTGATGATCTACTGACTCCTTCAAGAAACATCTGTGTTTGATGATCTACTGACTCCTTCAAGAAACATCTGTGTTTGATGATCTACTGACTCCTTCAAGAAACATCTGTGTTTGATGATCTACTGACTCCTTCAAGAAACATCTGTGTTTGATGATCTACTGACTCCTTCAAGAAACATCTGTGTTTGATGATCTACTGACTCCTTCAAGAAACATCTGTGTTTGATGATCTACTGACTCCTTCAAGAAACGTGTGTTTGATGATCTACTGACTCCTTCAAGAAACATCAGTGTTTGATGATCTACTGACTCCTTCAAGAAACATCTGTGTTTGATGATCTACTGACTCCTTCAAGAAACGTGTGTTTGATGATCTACTGACTCCTTCAAGAAACATCTGTGTTTGATGATCTACTGACTCCTTCAAGAAACATCTGTGTTTGATGATCTACTGACTCCTTCAAGAACCATCTGTGTTTGATGATCTACTGACTCCTTCAAGAAACATCTGTGTTTGATGATCTACTGACTCCTTCAAGAAACATCTCTGTGTTTGATGATCTACTGACTCCTTCAAGAAACATCTGTGTTTGATGATCTACTGACTCCTTCAAGAAACATCTGTGTTTGATGATCTACTGACTCCTTCAAGAAACATCTGTGTTTGATGATCTACTGACTCCTTCAAGAAACATCTGTGTTTGATGATCTACTGACTCCTTCAAGAAACATCTGTGTTTGATGATCTACTGACTCCTTCAAGAAACATCTGTGTTTGATGATCTACTGACTCCTTAAAGAAACATCTGTGTTTGATGATCTACTGACTCCTTCAAGAAACATCTGTGTTTGATGATCTACTGACTCCTTCAAGAAACATCTGTGTTTGATGATCTACTGACTCCTTCAAGAAACATCTGTGTTTGATGATCTACTGACTCCTTCAAGAAACATCTGTGTTTGATGATCTACTGACTCCTTCAAGAAACATCTGTGTTTGATGATCTACTGACTCCTTCAAGAAACATGTGTGTTTGATGATCTACTGACTCCTTCAAGAAACATCTGTGTTTGATGATCTACTGACTCCTTCAAGAAACTTGTGTTTGATGATCTACTGACTCCTTCAAGAAACATCTGTGTTTGATGATCTACTGACTCCTTCAAGAAACATCTGTGTTTGATGATCTACTGACTCCTTCAAGAAACATCTGTGTTTGATGATCTACTGACTCCTTCAAGAAACATCTGTGTTTGATGATCTACTGACTCCTTCAAGAAACATCTGTGTTTGATGATCTACTGACTCCTTCAAGAAAAATCTGTGTTTGATGATCTACTGACTCCTTCAAGAAACGTGTGTTTGATGATCTACTGACTCCTTCAAGAAACATCAGTGTTTGATGATCTACTGACTCCTTCAAGAAACATCTGTGTTTGATGATCTACTGACTCCTTCAAGAAACGTGTGTTTGATGATCTACTGACTCCTTCAAGAAACATCTGTGTTTGATGATCTACTGACTCCTTCAAGAAACATCTGTGTTTGATGATCTACTGACTCCTTCAAGAACCATCTGTGTTTGATGATCTACTGACTCCTTCAAGAAACATCTGTGTTTGATGATCTACTGACTCCTTCAAGAAACATCTGTGTTTGATGATCTACTGACTCCTTCAAGAAACATCTGTGTTTGATGATCTACTGACTCCTTCAAGAAACATCTGTGTTTGATGATCTACTGACTCCTTCAAGAAACATCTGTGTTTGATGATCTACTGACTCCTTCAAGAAACATCTGTGTTTGATGATCTACTGACTCCTTCAAGAAACATCTGTGTTTGATGATCTACTGACTCCTTCAAGAAACATCTGTGTTTGATGATCTACTGACTCCTTCAAGAAACATCTGTGTTTGATGATCTACTGACTCCTTCAAGAAACGTGTGTTTGATGATCTACTGACTCCTTCAAGAAACATCTGTGTTTGATGATCTACTGACTCCTTCAAGAAACATCTGTGTTTGATGATCTACTGACTCCTTCAAGAAACATCTGTGTTTGATGATCTACTGACTCCTTCAAGAAACATCTGTGTTTGATGATCTACTGACTCCTTCAAGAAACATCTGTGTTTGATGATCTACTGACTCCTTCAAGAAACATCTGTGTTTGATGATCTACTGACTCCTTCAAGAAACATCTATGTTTGATGATCTACTGACTCCTTCAAGAAACGTGTGTTTGATGATCTACTGACTCCTTCAAGAAACATCAGTGTTTGATGATCTACTGACTCCTTCAAGAAACATCTGTGTTTGATGATCTACTGACTCCTTCAAGAAACGTGTGTTTGATGATCTACTGACTCCTTCAAGAAACATCTGTGTTTGATGATCTACTGACTCCTTCAAGAAACATCTGTGTTTGATGATCTACTGACTCCTTCAAGAACCATCTGTGTTTGATGATCTACTGACTCCTTCAAGAAACATCTGTGTTTGATGATCTACTGACTCCTTCAAGAAACATCTCTGTGTTTGATGATCTACTGACTCCTTCAAGAAACATCTGTGTTTGATGATCTACTGACTCCTTCAAGAAACATCTGTGTTTGATGATCTACTGACTCCTTCAAGAAACATCTGTGTTTGATGATCTACTGACTCCTTCAAGAAACATCTGTGTTTGATGATCTACTGACTCCTTCAAGAAACATCTGTGTTTGATGATCTACTGACTCCTTCAAGAAACATCTGTGTTTGATGATCTACTGACTCCTTCAAGAAACGTGTGTTTGATGATCTACTGACTCCTTCAAGAAACATCAGTGTTTGATGATCTACTGACTCCTTCAAGAAACATCTGTGTTTGATGATCTACTGACTCCTTCAAGAAACGTGTGTTTGATGATCTACTGACTCCTTCAAGAAACATCTGTGTTTGATGATCTACTGACTCCTTCAAGAAACATCTGTGTTTGATGATCTACTGACTCCTTCAAGAACCATCTGTGTTTGATGATCTACTGACTCCTTCAAGAAACATCTGTGTTTGATGATCTACTGACTCCTTCAAGAAACATCTCTGTGTTTGATGATCTACTGACTCCTTCAAGAAACATCTGTGTTTGATGATCTACTGACTCCTTCAAGAAACATCTGTGTTTGATGATCTACTGACTCCTTCAAGAAACATCTGTGTTTGATGATCTACTGACTCCTTCAAGAAACATCTGTGTTTGATGATCGACCGACTCCTTCAAGAAACATCTGTGTTTGATGATCTACTGACTCCTTCAAGAAACATCTGTGTTTGATGATCTACTGACTCCTTCAAGAAACATCTGTGTTTGATGATCTACTGACTCCTTCAAGAAACATCTGTGTTTGATGATCTACTGACTCCTTCAAGAAACATCTGTGTTTGATGATCTACTGACTCCTTCAAGAAACATCTGTGTTTGATGATCTACTGACTCCTTCAAGAAACATCTGTGTTTGATGATCTACTGACTCCTTCAAGAAACGTGTGTTTGATGATCTACTGACTCCTTCAAGAAACATCAGTGTTTGATGATCTACTGACTCCTTCAAGAAACATCTGTGTTTGATGATCTACTGACTCCTTCAAGAAACATGTGTTTGATGATCTACTGACTCCTTCAAGAAACATCTGTGTTTGATGATCTACTGACTCCTTCAAGAAACATCTGTGTTTGATGATCTACTGACTCCTTCAAGAACCATCTGTGTTTGATGATCTACTGACTCCTTCAAGAAACATCTGTGTTTGATGATCTACTGACTCCTTCAAGAAACATCTCTGTGTTTGATGATCTACTGACTCCTTCAAGAAACATCTGTGTTTGATGATCTACTGACTCCTTCAAGAAACATCTGTGTTTGATGATCTACTGACTCCTTCAAGAAACATCTGTGTTTGATGATCTACTGACTCCTTCAAGAAACATCTGTGTTTGATGATCGACCGACTCCTTCAAGAAACATCTGTGTTTGATGATCTACTGACTCCTTCAAGAAACATCTGTGTTTGATGATCTACTGACTCCTTCAAGAAACATCTGTGTTTGATGATCTACTGACTCCTTCAAGAAACATCTGTGTTTGATGATCTACTGACTCCTTAAAGAAACATCTGTGTTTGATGATCTACTGACTCCTTCAAGAAACATCTGTGTTTGATGATCTACTGACTCCTTCAAGAAACATCTGTGTTTGATGATCTACTGACTCCTTCAAGAAACATCTGTGTTTGATGATCTACTGACTCCTTCAAGAAACATCTGTGTTTGATGATCTACTGACTCCTTCAAGAAACATCTGTGTTTGATGATCTACTGACTCCTTCAAGAAACATGTGTGTTTGATGATCTACTGACTCCTTCAAGAAACATCTGTGTTTGATGATCTACTGACTCCTTCAAGAAACGTGTGTTTGATGATCTACTGACTCCTTCAAGAAACATCTGTGTTTGATGATCTACTGACTCCTTCAAGAAACATCTGTGTTTGATGATCTACTGACTCCTTCAAGAAACATCTGTGTTTGATGATCTACTGACTCCTTCAAGAAACATCTGTGTTTGATGATCTACTGACTCCTTCAAGAAACATCTGTGTTTGATGATCTACTGACTCCTTCAAGAAAAATCTGTGTTTGATGATCTACTGACTCCTTCAAGAAACGTGTGTTTGATGATCTACTGACTCCTTCAAGAAACATCAGTGTTTGATGATCTACTGACTCCTTCAAGAAACATCTGTGTTTGATGATCTACTGACTCCTTCAAGAAACGTGTGTTTGATGATCTACTGACTCCTTCAAGAAACATCTGTGTTTGATGATCTACTGACTCCTTCAAGAAACATCTGTGTTTGATGATCTACTGACTCCTTCAAGAACCATCTGTGTTTGATGATCTACTGACTCCTTCAAGAAACATCTGTGTTTGATGATCTACTGACTCCTTCAAGAAACATCTGTGTTTGATGATCTACTGACTCCTTCAAGAAACATCTGTGTTTGATGATCTACTGACTCCTTCAAGAAACATCTGTGTTTGATGATCTACTGACTCCTTCAAGAAACATCTGTGTTTGATGATCTACTGACTCCTTCAAGAAACATCTGTGTTTGATGATCTACTGACTCCTTCAAGAAACATCTGTGTTTGATGATCTACTGACTCCTTCAAGAAACATCTGTGTTTGATGATCTACTGACTCCTTCAAGAAACATCTGTGTTTGATGATCTACTGACTCCTTCAAGAAACATCTGTGTTTGATGATCTACTGACTCCTTCAAGAAACATCTGTGTTTGATGATCTACTGACTCCTTCAAGAAACATCTGTGTTTGATGATCTACTGACTCCTTCAAGAAACGTGTGTTTGATGATCTACTGACTCCTTCAAGAAACATCTGTGTTTGATGATCTACTGACTCCTTCAAGAAACATCCGTGTTTGATGATCTACTGACTCCTTCAAGAAACATCTGTGTTTGATGATCTACTGACTCCTTCAAGAAACATCTGTGTTTGATGATCTACTGACTCCTTCAAGAAACATCTGTGTTTGATGATCTACTGACTCCTTCAAGAAACATCTGTGTTTGATGATCTACTGACTCCTTCAAGAAACATCTGTGTTTGATGATCTACTGACTCCTTCAAGAAACGTGTGTTTGATGATCTACTGACTCCTTCAAGAAACATCAGTGTTTGATGATCTACTGACTCCTTCAAGAAACATCTGTGTTTGATGATCTACTGACTCCTTCAAGAAACGTGTGTTTGATGATCTACTGACTCCTTCAAGAAACATCTGTGTTTGATGATCTACTGACTCCTTCAAGAAACATCTGTGTTTGATGATCTACTGACTCCTTCAAGAACCATCTGTGTTTGATGATCTACTGACTCCTTCAAGAAACATCTGTGTTTGATGATCTACTGACTCCTTCAAGAAACATCTCTGTGTTTGATGATCTACTGACTCCTTCAAGAAACATCTGTGTTTGATGATCTACTGACTCCTTCAAGAAACATCTGTGTTTGATGATCTACTGACTCCTTCAAGAAACATCTGTGTTTGATGATCTACTGACTCCTTCAAGAAACATCTGTGTTTGATGATCTACTGACTCCTTCAAGAAACATCTGTGTTTGATGATCTACTGACTCCTTCAAGAAACATCTGTGTTTGATGATCTACTGACTCCTTCAAGAAACGTGTGTTTGATGATCTACTGACTCCTTCAAGAAACATCAGTGTTTGATGATCTACTGACTCCTTCAAGAAACATCTGTGTTTGATGATCTACTGACTCCTTCAAGAAACGTGTGTTTGATGATCTACTGACTCCTTCAAGAAACATCTGTGTTTGATGATCTACTGACTCCTTCAAGAAACATCTGTGTTTGATGATCTACTGACTCCTTCAAGAACCATCTGTGTTTGATGATCTACTGACTCCTTCAAGAAACATCTGTGTTTGATGATCTACTGACTCCTTCAAGAAACATCTCTGTGTTTGATGATCTACTGACTCCTTCAAGAAACATCTGTGTTTGATGATCTACTGACTCCTTCAAGAAACATCTGTGTTTGATGATCTACTGACTCCTTCAAGAAACATCTGTGTTTGATGATCTACTGACTCCTTCAAGAAACATCTGTGTTTGATGATCGACCGACTCCTTCAAGAAACATCTGTGTTTGATGATCTACTGACTCCTTCAAGAAACATCTGTGTTTGATGATCTACTGACTCCTTCAAGAAACATCTGTGTTTGATGATCTACTGACTCCTTCAAGAAACATCTGTGTTTGATGATCTACTGACTCCTTCAAGAAACATCTGTGTTTGATGATCTACTGACTCCTTCAAGAAACATCTGTGTTTGATGATCTACTGACTCCTTCAAGAAACATCTGTGTTTGATGATCTACTGACTCCTTCAAGAAACGTGTGTTTGATGATCTACTGACTCCTTCAAGAAACATCAGTGTTTGATGATCTACTGACTCCTTCAAGAAACATCTGTGTTTGATGATCTACTGACTCCTTCAAAAAACGTGTGTTTGATGATCTACTGACTCCTTCAAGAAACATCTGTGTTTGATGATCTACTGACTCCTTCAAGAAACATCTGTGTTTGATGATCTACTGACTCCTTCAAGAACCATCTGTGTTTGATGATCTACTGACTCCTTCAAGAAACATCTGTGTTTGATGATCTACTGACTCCTTCAAGAAACATCTCTGTGTTTGATGATCTACTGACTCCTTCAAGAAACATCTGTGTTTGATGATCTACTGACTCCTTCAAGAAACATCTGTGTTTGATGATCTACTGACTCCTTCAAGAAACATCTGTGTTTGATGATCTACTGACTCCTTCAAGAAACATCTGTGTTTGATGATCGACCGACTCCTTCAAGAAACATCTGTGTTTGATGATCTACTGACTCCTTCAAGAAACATCTGTGTTTGATGATCTACTGACTCCTTCAAGAAACATCTGTGTTTGATGATCTACTGACTCCTTCAAGAAACATCTGTGTTTGATGATCTACTGACTCCTTAAAGAAACATCTGTGTTTGATGATCTACTGACTCCTTCAAGAAACATATGTGTTTGATGATCTACTGACTCCTTCAAGAAACATCTGTGTTTGATGATCTACTGACTCCTTCAAGAAACATCTGTGTTTGATGATCTACTGACTCCTTCAAGAAACATCTGTGTTTGATGATCTACTGACTCCTTCAAGAAACATGTGTGTTTGATGATCTACTGACTCCTTCAAGAAACATCTGTGTTTGATGATCTACTGACTCCTTCAAGAAACGTGTGTTTGATGATCTACTGACTCCTTCAAGAAACATCTGTGTTTGATGATCTACTGACTCCTTCAAGAAACATGTGTGTTTGATGATCTACTGACTCCTTCAAGAAACATCTGTGTTTGATGATCTACTGACTCCTTCAAGAAACATCTGTGTTTGATGATCTACTGACTCCTTCAAGAAACATCTGTGTTTGATGATCTACTGACTCCTTCAAGAAACATCTGTGTTTGATGATCTACTGACTCCTTCAAGAAACGTGTGTTTGATGATCTACTGACTCCTTCAAGAAACATCAGTGTTTGATGATCTACTGACTCCTTCAAGAAACATCTGTGTTTGATGATCTACTGACTCCTTCAAGAAACGTGTGTTTGATGATCTACTGACTCCTTCAAGAAACATCTGTGTTTGATGATCTACTGACTCCTTCAAGAAACATCTGTGTTTGATGATCTACTGACTCCTTCAAGAACCATCTGTGTTTGATGATCTACTGACTCCTTCAAGAAACATCTGTGTTTGATGATCTACTGACTCCTTCAAGAAACATCTGTGTTTGATGATCTACTGACTCCTTCAAGAAACATCTGTGTTTGATGATCTACTGACTCCTTCAAGAAACATCTGTGTTTGATGATCTACTGACTCCTTCAAGAAACATCTGTGTTTGATGATCTACTGACTCCTTCAAGAAACATCTGTGTTTGATGATCTACTGACTCCTTCAAGAAACATCTGTGTTTGATGATCTACTGACTCCTTCAAGAAACATCTGTGTTTGATGATCTACTGACTCCTTCAAGAAACATCTGTGTTTGATGATCTACTGACTCCTTCAAGAAACATCTGTGTTTGATGATCTACTGACTCCTTCAAGAAACATGTGTGTTTGATGATCTACTGACTCCTTCAAGAAACATCTGTGTTTGATGATCTACTGACTCCTTCAAGAAACGTGTGTTTGATGATCTACTGACTCCTTCAAGAAACATCTGTGTTTGATGATCTACTGACTCCTTCAAGAAACATGTGTGTTTGATGATCTACTGACTCCTTCAAGAAACATCTGTGTTTGATGATCTACTGACTCCTGCAAGAAACATGTGTGTTTGATGATCTACTGACTCCTTCAAGAAACATCTGTGTTTGATGATCTACTGACTCCTTCAAGAAACATCTGTGTTTGATGATCTACTGACTCCTTCAAGAAACATCTGTGTTTGATGATCTACTGACTCCTTCAAGAAACGTGTGTTTGATGATCTACTGACTCCTTCAAGAAACATCAGTGTTTGATGATCTACTGACTCCTTCAAGAAACATCTGTGTTTGATGATCTACTGACTCCTTCAAGAAACGTGTGTTTGATGATCTACTGACTCCTTCAAGAAACATCTGTGTTTGATGATCTACTGACTCCTTCAAGAAACATCTGTGTTTGATGATCTACTGACTCCTTCAAGAACCATCTGTGTTTGATGATCTACTGACTCCTTCAAGAAACATCTGTGTTTGATGATCTACTGACTCCTTCAAGAAACATCTCTGTGTTTGATGATCTACTGACTCCTTCAAGAAACATCTGTGTTTGATGATCTACTGACTCCTTCAAGAAACATCTGTGTTTGATGATCTACTGACTCCTTCAAGAAACATCTGTGTTTGATGATCTACTGACTCCTTCAAGAAACATCTGTGTTTGATGATCTACTGACTCCTTCAAGAAACATCTGTGTTTGATGATCTACTGACTCCTTCAAGAAACATCTGTGTTTGATGATCTACTGACTCCTTCAAGAAACGTGTGTTTGATGATCTACTGACTCCTTCAAGAAACATCAGTGTTTGATGATCTACTGACTCCTTCAAGAAACATCTGTGTTTGATGATCTACTGATTCCTTCAAGAAACGTGTGTTTGATGATCTACTGACTCCTTCAAGAAACATCTGTGTTTGATGATCTACTGACTCCTTCAAGAAACATCTGTGTTTGATGATCTACTGACTCCTTCAAGAACCATCTGTGTTTGATGATCTACTGACTCCTTCAAGAAACATCTGTGTTTGATGATCTACTGACTCCTTCAAGAAACATCTGTGTTTGATGATCTACTGACTCCTTCAAGAAACATCTGTGTTTGATGATCTACTGACTCCTTCAAGAAACATCTGTGTTTGATGATCTACTGACTCCTTCAAGAAACATCTGTGTTTGATGATCTACTGACTCCTTCAAGAAACATCTGTGTTTGATGATCGACCGACTCCTTCAAGAAACATCTGTGTTTGATGATCTACTGACTCCTTCAAGAAACATCTGTGTTTGATGATCTACTGACTCCTTCAAGAAACATCTGTGTTTGATGATCTACTGACTCCTTCAAGAAACATCTGTGTTTGATGATCTACTGACTCCTTCAAGAAACATCTGTGTTTGATGATCTACTGACTCCTTCAAGAAACATCTGTGTTTGATGATCTACTGACTCCTTCAAGAAACATCTGTGTTTGATGATCTACTGACTCCTTCAAGAAACGTGTGTTTGATGATCTACTGACTCCTTCAAGAAACATCTGTGTTTGATGATCTACTGACTCCTTCAAGAAACATCTGTGTTTGATGATCTACTGACTCCTTCAAAAAACGTGTGTTTGATGATCTACTGACTCCTTCAAGAAACATCTGTGTTTGATGATCTACTGACTCCTTCAAGAAACATCTGTGTTTGATGATCTACTGACTCCTTCAAGAACCATCTGTGTTTGATGATCTACTGACCTCTTCAAGAAACATCTGTGTTTGATGATCTACTGACTCCTTCAAGAAACATCTCTGTGTTTGATGATCTACTGACTCCTTCAAGAAACATCTGTGTTTGATGATCTACTGACTCCTTCAAGAAACATCTGTGTTTGATGATCTACTGACTCCTTCAAGAAACATCTGTGTTTGATGATCTACTGACTCCTTCAAGAAACATCTGTGTTTGATGATCGACCGACTCCTTCAAGAAACATCTGTGTTTGATGATCTACTGACTCCTTCAAGAAACATCTGTGTTTGATGATCTACTGACTCCTTCAAGAAACATCTGTGTTTGATGATCTACTGACTCCTTCAAGAAACATCTGTGTTTGATGATCTACTGACTCCTTCAAGAAACATCTGTGTTTGATGATCTACTGACTCCTTCAAGAAACATCTGTGTTTGATGATCTACTGACTCCTTCAAGAAACATCTGTGTTTGATGATCTACTGACTCCTTCAAGAAACGTGTGTTTGATGATCTACTGACTCCTTCAAGAAACATCTGTGTTTGATGATCTACTGACTCCTTCAAGAAACATCTGTGTTTGATGATCTACTGACTCCTTCAAAAAACGTGTGTTTGATGATCTACTGACTCCTTCAAGAAACATCTGTGTTTGATGATCTACTGACTCCTTCAAGAAACATCTGTGTTTGATGATCTACTGACTCCTTAAAGAAACATCTGTGTTTGATGATCTACTGACTCCTTCAAGAAACATCTGTGTTTGATGATCTACTGACTCCTTCAAGAAACATCTGTGTTTGATGATCTACTGACTCCTTCGAGAAACATCTGTGTTTGATGATCTACTGACTCCTTCAAGAAACATCTGTGTTTGATGATCTACTGACTTCTTCAAGAAACATCTGTGTTTGATGATCTACTGACTCCTTCAAGAAACATGTGTGTTTGATGATCTACTGACTCCTTCAAGAAACATCTGTGTTTGATGATCTACTGACTCCTTCAAGAAACGTGTGTTTGATGATCTACTGACTCCTTCAAGAAACATCTGTGTTTGATGATCTACTGACTCCTTCAAGAAACATCTGTGTTTGATGATCTACTGACTCCTTCAAGAAACATCTGTGTTTGATGATCTACTGACTCCTTCAAGAAACATCTGTGTTTGATGATCTACTGACTCCTTCAAGAAACATCTGTGTTTGATGATCTACTGACTCCTTCAAGAAACATCTGTGTTTGATGATCTACTGACTCCTTCAAGAAACGTGTGTTTGATGATCTACTGACTCCTTCAAGAAACATCAGTGTTTGATGATCTACTGACTCCTTCAAGAAACATCTGTGTTTGATGATCTACTGACTCCTTCAAGAAACGTGTGTTTGATGATCTACTGACTCCTTCAAGAAACATCTGTGTTTGATGATCTACTGACTCCTTCAAGAAACATCTGTGTTTGATGATCTACTGACTCCTTCAAGAACCATCTGTGTTTGATGATCTACTGACTCCTTCAAGAAACATCTGTGTTTGATGATCTACTGACTCCTTCAAGAAACATCTCTGTGTTTGATGATCTACTGACTCCTTCAAGAAACATCTGTGTTTGATGATCTACTGACTCCTTCAAGAAACATCTGTGTTTGATGATCTACTGACTCCTTCAAGAAACATCTGTGTTTGATGATCTACTGACTCCTTCAAGAAACATCTGTGTTTGATGATCGACCGACTCCTTCAAGAAACATCTGTGTTTGATGATCTACTGACTCCTTCAAGAAACATCTGTGTTTGATGATCTACTGACTCCTTCAAGAAACATCTGTGTTTGATGATCTACTGACTCCTTCAAGAAACATCTGTGTTTGATGATCTACTGACTCCTTCAAGAAACATCTGTGTTTGATGATCTACTGACTCCTTCAAGAAACATCTGTGTTTGATGATCTACTGACTCCTTCAAGAAACATCTGTGTTTGATGATCTACTGACTCCTTCAAGAAACGTGTGTTTGATGATCTACTGACTCCTTCAAGAAACATCAGTGTTTGATGATCTACTGACTCCTTCAAGAAACATCTGTGTTTGATGATCTACTGACTCCTTCAAGAAACATCTGTGTTTGATGATCTACTGACTCCTTCAAGAACCATCTGTGTTTGATGATCTACTGACTCCTTCAAGAAACATCTGTGTTTGATGATCTACTGACTCCTTCAAGAAACATCTCTGTGTTTGATGATCTACTGACTCCTTCAAGAAACATCTGTGTTTGATGATCTACTGACTCCTTCAAGAAACATCTGTGTTTGATGATCTACTGACTCCTTCAAGAAACATCTGTGTTTGATGATCTACTGACTCCTTCAAGAAACATCTGTGTTTGATGATCGACCGACTCCTTCAAGAAACATCTGTGTTTGATGATCTACTGACTCCTTCAAGAAACATCTGTGTTTGATGATCTACTGACTCCTTCAAGAAACATCTGTGTTTGATGATCTACTGACTCCTTCAAGAAACATCTGTGTTTGATGATTTACTGACTCCTTCAAGAAACATCTGTGTTTGATGATCTACTGACTCCTTCAAGAAACATCTGTGTTTGATGATCTACTGACTCCTTCAAGAAACATCTGTGTTTGATGATCTACTGACTCCTTCAAGAAACATCTGTGTTTGATGATCTACTGACTCCTTCAAGAAACATCTGTGTTTGATGATCTACTGACTCCTTCAAGAAACATCTGTGTTTGATGATCTACTGACTCCTTCAAGAAACATCTGTGTTTGATGATCTACTGACTCCTTCAAGAAACATCTGTGTTTGATGATCTACTGACTCCTTCAAGAAACATGTGTGTTTGATGATCTACTGACTCCTTCAAGAAACATCTGTGTTTGATGATCTACTGACTCCTTCAAGAAACGTGTGTTTGATGATCTACTGACTCCTTCAAGAAACATCTGTGTTTGATGATCTACTGACTCCTTCAAGAAACATCTGTGTTTGATGATCTACTGACTCCTTCAAGAAACATCTGTGTTTGATGATCTACTGACTCCTTCAAGAAACATCTGTGTTTGATGATCTACTGACTCCTTCAAGAAACATGTGTGTTTGATGATCTACTGACTCCTTCAAGAAACATCTGTGTTTGATGATCTACTGACTCCTTCAAGAAACGTGTGTTTGATGATCTACTGACTCCTTCAAGAAACATGTGTGTTTGATGATCTACTGACTCCTTCAAGAAACATGTGTGTTTGATGATCTACTGACTCCTTCAAGAAACATCTGTGTTTGATGATCTACTGACTCCTTCAAGAAACATCTGTGTTTGATGATCTACTGACTCCTTCAAGAAACATGTGTGTTTGATGATCTACTGACTCCTTCAAGAAACATCTGTGTTTGATGATCTACTGACTCCTTCAAGAAACATCTTAAGACGTTTTTATTTGTTCAGGCTTTTCCTTGATTTTCTGGAACTCTTGTGTTTGTCTCAGTATTACCTTGATCTTTAAAATATATACTTTATTGAATATTGTTTTGATTGTTTAAGCGCTTTGTGACCCTGGTCTGGAAAAGCGCTATACAAATAAAAATTACTTACAGTACTTACTTTATATCTCGTTGGCAACTGTTTGGTCACATGATTTGTTTCGTTGTTCTTATAAATATTATTGTGTTGTAATAAAATGTATTGTCTCTACGTTTACACCAGTCGCTCGTTGTGTTCGGTCGCAATAAAACATCTTGACAAACGTCACACGGTGCGACGCAGAATCTTCTACATCTCTAGGAAACGAATCTCCGGAGCCTCGGTGTCAGCTGACGCTCGTGACGGAGCGTCGAAGGACTCCAGATAAAACGAGTGTTTAGAGAAGTTTGTTTTAAATGTTTCTCCTTTGAAGCCGAACTTACCCGAGCGAGGATGAAAAAGATCCTCTCGGCGCAGGAATCTCTTCTCTTAATCACGACGGTCGCGTGTGAACACGACCTGCTCGCAGCTTTGATGAATCACTTTGTTTTCGCTTAATAAAAAGAGAAAACTTCCTCTTCCTCTCTTGATGAATCGCTCGCGTCCCTTTTTCTGCATATTCAATGTTTTTTACTGCCTACAACCATTAGAAAATAAACTACTCAAGTTTAGCCATCGGTGAAAGAAAGTGCTGAAAGTTTGATGTTTGGATTGAGAGAGATCCAGACATGAGGCTGAAGTTTGCGACGGTGTTGACAGACAATATAAAAGTTAACACGATCAATGAAATATGAATCACAGTTTTTATTGCGAGCGACGGAGGTGCAGCAGAGAAGCCTGTGGCAGCCACTGCTGGAGTGAAACGCCGATACAATCCGGGCTCTTCCCCTCTGTGGCTCCGGTAATGATTCATCACAGATGAGGATATGAAATATGTCACCACGGATTCAGATCAGAGAACTTCTTAACTTTTATGAGGAGATTGTTTTGGTTTAATGTGGATGATCCTGGGAAAACTAAATCACATTAGTGTGGATTTCAAGTGGTCATTTATTTATGGCAAGTAAACATTTGATGTTTCAGGTGCAATGCATGTGTGGCATGTGATCATTTATAGGTAATGTGATCATTTATGTGTGTCATGTGATCATTAATGTGTGTCATGTGATCATTTATAGGTAATGTGATCATTTTTATGTGTAATACAATCAGTTATGTGTGTCATGTGATCTTTATGTGTGTCATGTGAACATCAGGGCGTCATGTGATAATGTGTGTGTGTCATGTGATCATTTATAGGTAATGTGATCATTTATATGTGTAATACAATCAGTTATGTGTGTCATGTGATCTTTATGTGTGTCATGTGAACATCAGGGCGTCATGTGATAATGTGTGTGTGTCATGTGATCATTTATAGGTAATGTGATCATTTATGTGTGCTATGTGATCATTTATGTGTGTCATGTGACCATTAATGTGTGTCATGTGATCATTTATAGGTAATGTGATAAATTATGTGTGTCATGTGACCATTAATGTGTGGCATGTGATCATTTATAGGTAATGTGATCATTTATGTGTGTCATGTGATCATTAATGTGTGTCATGTGATCATGTATAGGTAATGTGATAAATGATGTGTGTCATGTGACCATTAATGTGTGTCATGTGATCATTTATAGGTAATGTGATCAATTATGTGTGTCATGTGACCATTAATGTGTGTCATGTGATCATTAATGTGTGTCATGTGATCATGTATAGGTAATGTGATCATTTATAGGTAATGTGATCATGTATGTGTGTCATGTGATCATTAATGTGTGTCATGTGATCATTTATAGGTAATGTGATCAATTATGTGTGTCATGTGACCATTAATGTGTGTCATGTGATCATTAATGTGTGTCATGTGATCATGTATAGGTAATCTGATAATTTATAGGTAATGTGATCAATTATGTGTGTCATGTGACCATTAATGTGTGTCATATGATAATTTATAGGTAATGTGATCATTTATAGGTAATGTGATCAATTATGTGTGTCATGAAATCATTAATATGTGTCATGTGATCATTTATAGGTAATGTGATCATTTATGTGTGTCATGTGACCATTAATGTGTGTCATGTGATCATTTATAGGTAATGTGATCATTTATGTGTTTCATGTGATCATTAATGTGTGTCATGTGATAATTTATAGGTAATGTGATCATTTAAAGGTAATGTGATCATTTATGTGTGTCATGTGATCATTAATGTGTGTCATGTGATCATTTATAGGTAATGTGATCATTTATGTGTGTCATGTGATCATTAATGTGTGTCATGTGACCCTTTGTGTGTCATGAAATCATTAATGTGTGTCATGTGATCATTTATAGGTAATGTGATCATTTTTATGTGTAATACAATCAGTTATGTGTGTCATGTGATCTTTATGTGTGTCATGTGAACATCAGGGCGTCATGTGATAATGTGTGTGTGTCATGTGAACAATTATAGGTAATGTGATCTTTTATATGTGTAATACAATCAGTTATGTGTGTCATGTGATCTTTATGTGTGTCATGTGAACATCAGGGCATCATGTGATAATGTGTGTGTGTCATGTGATCATTTATAGGTAATGTGATCATTTATGTGTGTTATGTGATCATTTATGTGTGTCATGTGACCATTAATGTGTGTCATGTGATCATTTATAGGTAATGTGATAAATTATGTGTGTCATGTGACCATTAATGTGTGGCATGTGATCATTTATAGGTAATGTGATCATTTATGTGTGTCATGTGATCATTAATGTGTGTCATGTGATCATTTATAGGTAATGTGATAAATGATGTGTGTCATGTGACCATTAATGTGTGTCATGTGATCATTTATAGGTAATGTGATCATTTATGTGTTTCATGTGATCATTAATGTGTGTCATGTGATAATTTATAGGTAATGTGATCATTTAAAGGTAATGTGATCATTTATGTGTGTCATGTGATCATTAATGTGTGTCATGTGATCATTTATAGGTAATGTGATCATTTATGTGTGTCATGTGATCATTAATGTGTGTCATGTGACCCTTTGTGTGTCATGAAATCATTAATGTGTGTCATGTGATCATTTATAGGTAATGTGATCATTTTTATGTGTAATACAATCAGTTATGTGTGTCATGTGATCTTTATGTGTGTCATGTGAACATCAGGGCGTCATGTGATAATGTGTGTGTGTCATGTGAACAATTATAGGTAATGTGATCTTTTATATGTGTAATACAATCAGTTATGTGTGTCATGTGATCTTTATGTGTGTCATGTGAACATCAGGGCATCATGTGATAATGTGTGTGTGTCATGTGATAATTTATAGGTAATGTGATCATTTATGTGTGTTATGTGATCATTTATGTGTGTCATGTGACCATTAATGTGTGTCATGTGATCATTTATAGGTAATGTGATAAATTATGTGTGTCATGTGACCATTAATGTGTGGCATGTGATCATTTATAGGTAATGTGATCATTTATGTGTGTCATGTGATCATTAATGTGTGTCATGTGATCATTTATAGGTAATGTGATAAATGATGTGTGTCATGTGACCATTAATGTGTGTCATGTGATCATTTATAGGTAATGTGATCAATTATGTGTGTCATGTGACCATTAATGTGTGTCATGTGATCATTAATGTGTGTCATGTGATCATTTATAGGTAATGTGATCATTTATAGGTAATGTGATCATGTATGTGTGTCATGTGTGATGTGATCATTTATATGTGTAATACAATCAGTTATGTGTGTCATGTGATCTTTATGTGTGTCATGTGAACATCAGGGCATCATGTGATAATGTGTGTGTGTCATGTGATCATTTATAGGTAATGTGATCATTTATGTGTGTCATGTGATCATTAATGTGTGTCATGTGATCATTTATAGGTAATGTGATAAATGATGTGTGTCATGTGACCATTAATGTGTGTCATGTGATCATTTATAGGTAATGTGATCAATTATGTGTGTCATGTGACCATTAATGTGTGTCATGTGATCATTTATAGGTAATGTGATAAATTATGTGTGTCATGTGACCATTAATGTGTGGCATGTGATCATTTATATGTAATGTGATCATTTATGTGTGTCATGTGATCATTAATGTGTGTCATGTGATCATTTATAGGTAATGTGATAAATGATGTGTGTCATGTGACCATTAATGTGTGTCATGTGATCATTTATAGGTAATGTGATCAATTATGTGTGTCATGTGACCATTAATGTGTGTCATGTGATCATTAATGTGTGTCATGTGATCATTTATAGGTAATGTGATCATTTATAGGTAATGTGATCATGTATGTGTGTCATGTGATCATTAATGTGTGTCATGTGATCATCTATAGGTAATCTGATAATTTATAGGTAATGTGATCAATTATGTGTGTCATGTGACCATTAATGTGTGTCATATGATAATTTATAGGTAATGTGATCATTTATAGGTAATGTGATCAATTATGTGTGTCATGAAATCATTAATATGTGTCATGTGATCATTTATAGGTAATGTGATCATTTATGTGTGTCATGTGACCATTAATGTGTGTCATGTGATCATTTATAGGTAATGTGATCATTTATGTGTTTCATGTGATCATTAATGTGTGTCATGTGATAATTTATAGGTAATGTGATCATTTATAGGTAATGTGATCATTTATGTGTGTCATGTGATCATTAATGTGTGTCATGTGATCATTTATAGGTAATGTGATCATTTATGTGTGTCATGTGATCATTAATGTGTGTCATGTGACCCTTTGTGTGTCATGAAATCATTAATGTGTGTCATGTGATCATTTATAGGTAATGTGATCATTTATATGTGTAATACAATCAGTTATGTGTGTCATGTGATCTTTATGTGTGTCATGTGAACATCAGGGCGTCATGTGATAATGTGTGTGTGTCATGTGAACATTTATAGGTAATGTGATCATTTATATGTGTAATACAATCAGTTATGTGTGTCATGTGATCTTTATGTGTGTCATGTGAACATCAGGGCGTCATGTGATAATGTGTGTGTGTCATGTGATCATTTATAGGTAATGTGATCATTTATGTGTGTTATGTGATCATTTATGTGTGTCATGTGATCATGTATGTGTGTCATGTGATCATTTGTGTGTGTCATGTGATCATTTATGTGTGTCATGTGATCATTTATGTGTGTTATGTGATCATTTATGTGTGTCATGTGATCATTTATGTGTGTCATGTGATCATTTGTGTGTGTCATGTAAACATTATGTGTGTCATGCAATCTTTTATGTATGTCATGTGAACATTATGTGTGTCATGTGATCATTTATAGGTAATGTGATCATTGATATGCGTAATACAGTCATTGACGTGTGTCATGCAATCATTAATGTGTGTCATGTGATCATATACGTGTGTCATGCAATCATTTATGTGTGTCATGTGATCATATACGTGTGTCATGCAATCATTTATGTGCGTCATGTGAACACCAGCGCGTCATGTATTCTTGTACAGTGATACTTTCTATATTCTCAAGAGAGTAGAATTCAAATCGTGCAGAAATGTGAAAATCGAGGACAGATTTCTTTCTTTTATTCCTGGTGGAGTTTCGTCGTGTCCCGGGTTCGTCTCCGCTGTCAATCTGACAAGTGGCTGTTGCTCACCTGTCAATCATCCTGCCAGCGACTCCACTGGAGAACCTGGAGTTCCTGCTCAGACTGTCACTCGAACACGACGTCTTGACTGAGTGACAGAACACCATTTTGCTTTGAGTTCATCAAAACCTCCCGACTCTACCTCTGACGCCACAACGACGCGTCCAGTGTTAAAGGTTTTTAACTATTGATTAAATCAAGTTCACAACAAGCCGCGTGAACATCGACTCACAGAAGAGACGAGTTCAACGTTACCTGTAGAAAAATGCTGAGTCATCAGAAAGTAGCTCCTGAAACCTTGTGAGCGCCTGAGTTGATGCAGCTCAGTCTCTGCTGAAGCAGACGCCGGCGTCCTGCAGGAATGCTGATGTCAACACGTGTTTGTCTGAGGAAGGCTTCGCTTCCCTCACGGGACACTTTTCAAGATGCATCAGCGGCGAGTGATGAGAAATTCATGAACTCTTGAGGAACCTATGAAAGATTTAGAGGAACATGTTTCCGCACATGTTGTTAATACTTGTATCATTTAGTGTCATGTGTCTATATATATATATACATTACCAAGTACTTGAACTCTTTTAAGAATGTGACTTTATAAAACTAGTACAGAGGGAAATAAAATGTTGATAAACTAAACTACTCTGGCCATGAAAAACAAAAATGCCTCCAAAGAGGAGGAAGAAAACATAGACAAAAACTATAAACTAAACTACTTTATCAAAATCTATGAAAGTTGAGAAACAAAGACATTTAAACTTTAAAGAAAAAACTACAAAGGAATAATCACTGACTGAAGAGGAAACAGAAGTACAGAGTCAGTATCTTGGTGTAGTCGTGG
Source organism: Callionymus lyra (assembly GCF_982586985.1). Taxonomy (NCBI): domain Eukaryota; kingdom Metazoa; phylum Chordata; class Actinopteri; order Syngnathiformes; family Callionymidae; genus Callionymus; species Callionymus lyra. Next base: position 3,490,816 of record NC_141835.1, on the reverse strand, counting down.
TTCAGGAAGAGACAGAGGACATGAGGGAGGAAGAGTAGTAGAAGAAGAAGTAGTAGATGGAGTAGTAGTAGTATAAGTCCTAGTAGTAGTTGAAGTATTAGCAGAAGTTGTAGAAGAAGTTGAAGTAGTAGTAGAAGTAATTGAACCAGTAGTAAATGAAGTAGTAGTAGTAGTAACTTCAGTAGTGGCAGATGTTGTAGTAGTAGTAGAAGTAGTAGTAGTAGATGTACTAGTAGTAATAGTAGAAGTTATAGACATTTAATTAGAAGTATAGCAGTAGATGTAGCAATTGAAGTAGTAGTAGTAGATCTAGTAGTAGTAGTAGTAGATGTAGTAGTAGTACTATTAGATGTAGTAGTAGTAGTAGTATATATAGTAGTAGTAGTAATAGATATCGTATTAGTTGTAGTAGATGTAGTAGTAGTAGTAGAAACAGTATAGTAGTAGTACTAGTAGATGTAGTAGATGTAGTAGTAGTAGTACTAGTAGATGTAGTAGTACATTTATAGTAGATATACTAGATGTAGTAGATGTAGTAGTAGTAGTAGTATATTAAGTAGTAGTAGTAGTAGCAGATATAGTAGTACTAGTAGATGTAGTAGTAGTAGATATAGTAGTAGTACTAGTAGATGTAGTAATAGTAGTATTGGAAGTAATAGTAGTAGTAGATGTAGTATTAGTAGATATAGTAGAAGTACTAGTAGATGTAGTATAAGTAGTAGTAGTAGTACTAGTAGTAGTAGTAGTAGTACTAGAACTAAAAACTGCCTCATTATTCCGTAACATAGTCTTTCCAGGACGTCTCTCAGGAGGAGAAAATAGTTTTTGGGTAAGTAAACGTAAAAGTACTTCATTTCCAGGTATTTATAAAGCTACATATAATAATTGTTGCCTGAAGTTCTACTTTATATACATTTCCAAGGACATATGGACGTCTTTGAGTGTGAGAATGTTTGTGTAGCTAGAAACACACACAGATATAATCTTTACATTTATACTCAGTCAGCATTCAAACCCACTCGTGTTAAACGTCAATCGTCCGACGCAACTTTTATTCCACCTGGAGAAGTTTTGCTGATTCACAGTTTTGATCAAAGGATCCTGTGATTATGAAGGTTGTCGTATCGACGAATGAAAACATCAAATATTAAGAAGCTCTGAGGAGGAAAACAACGACTTCAAACTCTTTTATTTTCATTTACAGGGACTTGAGAGTCGGAATCAAACGCATGAAGAATATTTGAATCCGTGAGACAAATACTGCAAATACTGCAAATACATCAAAGGACAAACTCCAGAGTCACATGGTTTGGTAGCAGGAAGTGATACAAAGTATTTCAAAGGTTCAGAGTGAAGAGTCGAAGAAGAGAGTGCAGACGCGGCGGCTGACAGAAGAGTAGAAGCCTGGAGACACGTTCATACTATATATATATCTATACGTATATACACATGTAAAGTTATGTAAATACTTTCTATTTTCATTTAATAATGTTATGTGTATTTTATATAGTAAAAACGATAGAGTTTTTCATTTTATTTTATTTTAAATAATTTCTTTCAAAACATTATAACAACAACCTTTTTATTTATTTTTGTCCCAAAAAAGGATTTTTTGTTTATGTACTTATATACACAATATATTCATTTGAGAAACTAGAAGAATTGCATTTCCAGAAGAAAATCCAGCGTGAATACTGAATCTGTGAAGTGGAAAGTATTTGAAAGTATTTGAGTACAAATGAGTCAAAATGTTGAAATGACATCACAGAGAAAATATTAATTGAAATATTTTAAATAAAGTTAAAAAAGAAGAATATAGAAGAATATACATGCTGTAGAAGTAGAAGTAGTAATAGAAGTATAATTTAAGTAGAAGTAGAATTATAAGTAGTACTAGTAGTAGTAGTAGTTGAATAACAACTAGTAGTAGTATTAATAATTGAAGTGCAAGTAGTAGTAGTAGTAGTAATTTAAGTAAAACTAGTAGTAGAATAGTAGTAGTAATAGTAGTAATTGACATATTAGTAGAACAAGAAGTAGAAGTATTAGAAATATTAGTAGAAGTTGTAGAAGAAGTTGTAGTAGTAGTAGTAATTGAATAGGAAGTAGTAGAAGTAGTAGTTGAATAACAACTAGTAGTAGTATTAATAATTCAAGTGCAAGTAGTAGTAATTGAAGTAGATCTAGTAGTAGTAGTAGTAATTGAAGAAGCAATAGTAGTAACATGAGTAGAAGTAGTAACAGAAGCAGTCGTTGTACTAGTAGTGTATATAGTAGTAATAACAGAAGTACTAGAAGTAGAGCCTTCAGTTTCCACACAATAAAAAGTATATCAAAAACATGTTGTAATAAATAAAAATATATTTGTAAGTGAACTTGTTGTGGTGAAGTTTTACTCAGTCATGTACATAGTTTTACTCTCTCCACGTATTCATTGTTAAAACGATCATTTAAATCATCAGCTCTCAGGGAGACTCTGACCTCTTGACCTCCTGACCTCCTGACCTCGGTGAAGAGCGACGAGGGAGTTCACGTCAAACCAGCTTGAGTGACAGCTCCACTTGTGTCATTCATATTTCATGAGCCTGTGAATATTCATGAGGGATGTCAGTGACGCTGAACTTCACTGTCACCATGACGACCAGCATCACATTGATATCTTTATCATGTAGTTGAAGCCACGACATCAGGGAATTATCAAATATATATACATTTGAAATACACTAGTACTTTACATAACTTGAATATTTCAACATACTCGTGAAAAACTATTATTGACTTTATGAGACGATTCCTTACATATATATTGTAAAAATGAGTTAATCACAGTCACGGTTTATGTTTAATCTCGATTAATCGCATCTTTTATTTTGCGATTAATCGAGATTAATTACATGTTTAACTTTAATAATGTTTAACAGAATAATCCTGATCAATTGCACAATTGTAATGAATTAATCTCATGATTCTAATTGCAATTAATCCAGATTAATCCCACATTTTAATTTGTAATGAATCATCAATTAATCACATGTTTTTATTTGTGATTAATCCATATTAATCCCACGCCTTAATTTGTAATTAATCCCAATTCATCACACGATTTAATTCGTGATTAATCCTGACGAATCCCATGTTTAATTTGTAATGAATCCAAAATAATCACAATATTTAACTTGCGATTAATCCATAATTAATCCCACATTTGAATTTGTAATAAATCCCATTTAATACCACAAGTACAACTAGTAGTTGTAATTATAATTGAAGTACAAGTAGTAGTAGTAGTAATTTAAGTGGTAATAGTAGTAACATAAGTAGAATTAGTAACAGTACCAGTAGTTGTAGTAGTAGTAACAGAAGTAGTAGAAATAGTATCTTAGGCATCCACACAATGACAAATATATCAATAATGTTTTATAATAAATATATATTTGAAAGAGAATTTCTTGTGGTGAATTTTTACTGAGTCGTGTACATAGTTTTACTGAGTCATGTACATAGTTTTACTGAGTCAAGCACATAGTTTTACTGAGTCATGTACATAGTTTTACTGAGTCAAGTACATAGTTTTACTGAGTCAAGCACATAGTTTTACTGAGTCATGTACATAGTTTTACTGAGTCAAGTACATAGTTTTACTGAGTCAAGCACATAGTTTTACTGAGTCATGTACATAGTTTTACTGAGTCAAGTACATAGTTTTACTGAGTCAAGCACATTGTTTTACTGAGTCATGTACATAGTTTTACTGAGTCATGTACATAGTTTTACTGAGTCAAGCACATAGTTTTACTGAGTCATGTACATAGTTTTACTGAGTCAAGTACATAGTTTTACTGAGTCAAGCACATTGTTTTACTGAGTCATGTACATAGTTTTACTGAGTCATGTACATAGTTTTACTGAGTCAAGCACATAGTTTTACTGAGTCATGTACATAGTTTTACTGAGTCAAGTACATAGTTTTACTGAGTCAAGTACATAGTTTTACTGAGTCAAGCACATAGTTTTACTGAGTCATGTACATAGTTTTACTGAGTCAAGTACATAGTTTTACTGAGTCAAGTACATAGTTTTACTGAGTCAAGCACATAGTTTTACTGAGTCATGTACATAGTTTTACTGAGTCAAGTACATAGTTTTACTGAGTCAAGCACATTGTTTTACTGAGTCATGTACATAGTTTTACTGAGTCATGTACATAGTTTTACTGAGTCAAGCACATAGTTTTACTGAGTCATGTACATAGTTTTACTGAGTCAAGTACATAGTTTTACTGAGTCAAGTACATAGTTTTACTGAGTCAAGCACATAGTTTTACTGAGTCATATACATAGTTTTACTGAGTCATGTACATAGTTTTACTGAGTCAAGCACATAGTTTTACTGAGTCAAGTACATAGTTTTACTGAGTCAAGTACATAGTTTTACTGAGTCAAGTACATAGTTTTATTTAGTCAAGTACATAGTTTTACTGAGTCAAGCACATAGTTTTACTGAGTCAAGTACATAGTTTTACTGAGTCGTGTACATAGTTTTACTGAGTCAAGTACATAGTTTTACTGAGTCAAGCACATAGTTTTACTGAGTCATATACATAGTTTTACTGAGTCATGTACATAGTTTTACTGAGTCAAGCACATAGTTTTACTGAGTCAAGTACATAGTTTTACTGAGTCAAGTACATAGTTTTACTGAGTCAAGTACATAGTTTTATTTAGTCAAGTACATAGTTTTACTGAGTCAAGCACATAGTTTTACTGAGTCAAGTACATAGTTTTACTGAGTCAAGCACATAGTTTTACTCAGTCATGTACATAGTTTTACTGAGTCAAGTACATAGTTTTACTGAGTCAAGTACATAGTTTTACTGAATCAAGTACATAGTTTTACTGAGTCAAGTACATAGTTTTACTGAGTCAAGTACATAGTTTTACTGAGTCAAGTACATAGTTTTACTGAGTCAAGCACATAGTTTTACTGAGTCATATACATAGTTTTACTGAGTCGTGTACATAGTTTTACTGAGTCATGTACATAGTTTTACTGAGTCAAGTACATAGTTTTACTGAGTCAAGTACATAGTTTTACTGAGTCAAGCACATAGTTTTACTGAGTCATATACATAGTTTTACTGAGTCATGTACATAGTTTTACTGAGTCAAGCACATAGTTTTACTGAGTCAAGTACATAGTTTTACTGAGTCAAGTACATAGTTTTACTGAGTCAAGTACATAGTTTTATTTAGTCAAGTACATAGTTTTACTGAGTCAAGTACATAGTTTTATTTAGTCAAGTACATAGTTTTACTGAGTCAAGCACATAGTTTTACTGAGTCAAGTACATAGTTTTACTGAGTCGTGTACATAGTTTTACTGAGTCATGTACATAGTTTTACTGAGTCAAGCACATAGTTTTACTGAGTCATGTACATAGTTTTACTGAGTCAAGTACATAGTTTTACTGAGTCAAGTACATAGTTTTACTGAGTCAAGCACATAGTTTTACTGAGTCATATACATAGTTTTACTGAGTCATGTACATAGTTTTAATGAGTCATGTACATAGTTTTACTGAGTCAAGTACATAGTTTTACTGAGTCAAGTACATAGTTTTACTGAGTCAAGCACATAGTTTTACTGAGTCATATACATAGTTTTACTGAGTCATGTACATAGTTTTACTGAGTCAAGCACATAGTTTTACTGAGTCAAGTACATAGTTTTACTGAGTCAAGTACATAGTTTTACTGAGTCAAGTACATAGTTTTATTTAGTTAAGTACATAGTTTTACTGAGTCAAGCACATAGTTTTACTGAGTCAAGCACATAGTTTTACTGAGTCAAGTACATAGTTTTACTGAGTCAAGTACATAGTTTTACTGAGTCAAGTACATAGTTTTACTGAGTCAAGCACATAGTTTTACTGAGTCAAGAACATAGTTTTACTGAGTCAAGTACATAGTTTTACTGAGTCAAATACATCGTTTTACTGAGTCAAGTACATCGTTTTACTGAGTCATATACATAGTTTTACTGAGTCAAGTACATAGATTTACTGAGTCAAGTACATAGTTTTACTGAGTCAAGTACATCGTTTTACTGAGTCATGTACATAGTTTTACTGAGTCAAGTAAATTGTTTTACTGAGTCAAGTACATAGTTTTACTGAGTCAAGTACATAGTTTTACTGAGTCAAGTACATAGTTTTACTGAGTCATGTACATAGTTTTACTGAGTCAAGTAAATTGTTTTACTGAGTCAAGTAAATTGTTTTACTGAGTCAAGCACATAGTTTTACTGAGTCATGTACATAGTTTTACTGAGTCATGTACATAGTTTTACTGAGTCATGTACATAGTTTTACTGAGTCATGTACATAGATTTACTGAGTCATGTACATAGTTTTACTGAGTCAAGTACATTGTTTTACTGAGTCAAGTACATAGTTTTACTGAGTCAAGTACATAGTTTTACTGAGTCGAGTACATAGTTTTAGTGAGTCATATACATAGTTTTACTGAGTCAAGTACATAGTTTTACTGAGTCAAGTACATAGTTTTACTGAGTCAAGTACATAGTTTTACTGAGTCAAGTACATAGTTTTACTGAGTCATATACATAGTTTTACTGAGTCAAGTACATATTTTTACTGAGTCAAGTACATAGTTTTACTGAGTCAAGTACATAGTTTTACTGAGTCAAGTACATAGTTTTACTGAGTCAAGTACATAGTTTTACTGAGTCATATACATAGTTTTACTGAGTCATATACATAGTTTTACTGAGTCATATACATAGTTTTACTGAGTCATATACATAGTTTTACTGAGTCATGTACATAGATTTACTGAGTCATGTACATAGTTTTACTGAGTCATGTACATAGTTTTACTGAGTCAAGCACATCGTTTTACTGAGTCAAGTACATAGTTTTACTGAGTCAAGCACATAGTTTTACTGATTCAAGTACATAGTTTTACTGAGTCAAGCACATAGTTTTACTGAGTCAAGCACATAGTTTTACTGAGTCAAGCACATAGTTTTACCGAGTCATATACATAGTTTTACTGAGTCAAGTACATAGTTTTACTGAGTCAAGCACATCGTTTTACTGAGTCAAATACATAGTTTTACTGAGTCAAGCACATAGTTTTACTGAGTCAAGTACATAGTTTTACCGAGTCATATACTTAGTTTTACTGTTTAAATGTTTATTGGCGTCAGAAGTAGGATTGTGGATCGAGACACTTCTTAATGAGTCTGAAGTTGAACTTCTTCAATCTTTATCTCGAGAGTGAAATCAAAGGACATCAGCCTCACGATGAGTCTCACGCCAGGAAACCTTCCTCGGCTGGAATGATTGACGTCCCGCCGGAGGGTCTCTGTTGCCACGGGCGCCAGCGTCGCCTCCACATGAGCGGCTCGTCCAGAGAAGTGACTCCATCACGGCTCGCTCGCACATCACACTGCGCTCAGGATCCCGAGGCCGTCGCTCGTCTGCTCTTCAAACGCCTGGTATCGCGGCGAGCAGACCGGCTGCAAATGTCACCTGGAAACGAACGACCTCGTCTTCTGACGCTGAGCTTGACTGACGCCTGGAGACCGGATTCAACTTCTTGCTTTTTTTTGGTTCTCGTTTCTCAGAGTCTGGATCCGTAACAATGACGTCGTTTGATGGAAATATAAGTTTTATCTGACTTTAGGTCCGACACATCGTTTTACTGAGTCAAGTACATATTTTTACTGAGTCATATACATAGTTTTACTGAGTCAAGTACATAGTTTTACTGAGTCAAGTACATAGTTTTACTGAGTCAAGTACATAGTTTTACTGAGTCAAGTACATAGTTTTACTGAGTCAAGTACATAGTTTTACTGAGTCAAGCACATAGTTTTACTGAGTCAAGTATATAGTTTTACTGAGTCAAGCACATAGTTTTACTGAGTCAAATACATAGTTTTACTGAGTCATGTACATAGTTTTACTGAGTCAAGTACATTGTTTTACTGAGTCAAGTACATAGTTTTACTGAGTCAAGTACATAGTTTTACTGAGTCAAGTACATAGTTTTACTGAGTCAAGTACATAGTTTTACTGAGTTAAGTACATAGTTTTACTGAGTCAAGCACATTGTTTTACTGAGTCAAGTACATAGTTTTACTGAGTCAAATACATAGTTTTACTGAGTCAAGTACATAGTTTTACTGAGTCAAGTACATAGTTTTACTGAGTCAAGCACATATTTTACACATATTATACTTTAGGTCCGACACAAAAGTGGGCGTGGTCATGTTTGAAGCGGTCGACGCCATCTTGTCGACGTCCGTGTTAAAACCAGGGAAAGAAAGTGAGAATTTGAGTGTTTTTCACTCAATTTGAGTCGAGGATGATGAAAGAAAAGGTGATGATGATGCGAGAGATTCTTAGGGGGGACCGAAGTGAACTTTAAATAAATAAAGACGAGAATCTCGATGAGAAGCAGAAAAGTACGACGAGCTATTTTCGTGACCTTCAGAAACGATTGTTTTTCGACTTCCTGACGCACACTCAGGAGGATGTGAGTGAAGTGTTGAAAACATTTTTCGTTCGCTCCGTTTGCAGCATTTTTAATACATTTTAATACATTTTTATACTCCCTGGATAAGATTGATGAGCAGAGGAAGTTCAATTAAAATAAATGACATGTTCGAGTCATTAGAGTTCATTAGCATAAATCCATCATCCATCCTGTCATTAGCAAATAACGAATATAACATTAAATAAAAAGACAAACTAAATATATTGTTTTCTAAAATAACCACAAAATCTGCCTAAATGTGTATAAAATATATACACATATGTTGAATTTAAGGGTTGTATTAGATCAGAGATTCCAGTGAAGATAACAGTAGAGATTACAGAGAAGATAACAGCAGAGATTACAGCAAAAGCAAGATTACAGCAGAGATTACAGTGAAGATTACAGCGGAGATTACAGCAGAGATTACAGTGAAGATAACAGTGAAGATAACAGCAGAGATTACAGCGAAAGCAAGATTACAGCAGAGATTACAGTGAAGATTACAGAAGAGATTACAACGAAAGAAAGATTACAGCAGAGATTACAGTTAAGATAACAGCAGAGATTACAGCGAAAGCAAGATTACAGCAGAGATTACAGTGAAGATCACAGAAGAGATTACAACGAAAGAAAGATTACAGCAGAGATTACAGTGAAGATAACAGAATAGATTACAGCGAAAGAAAGATTACAGCAGAGATTACAGTGAAGATAACAGAAGAGATTACAGCGAAAGAAAGATTACATCAGAGATTACCGTGAAGATAACAGCAGAGATTACAGTGAAGATAACAGAAGAGATTACAGCGAAAGAAAGATTACAGCAGAGATTACAGTAAAGATTACAGCGGAGATTACCGTGAAGATAACAGCAGAGATTACATCAGAAATTACATCTGGAGGAGTGAAGCCATTATTACGTCATAATGGACTCTCGTAACCTCTCGTTCGTCCAGATTTCAGAGCAACTTTATAAAGTAATAAAGTGTAAAACATGGTGAGAAGTTACTGCGTCTTGAAGAACATTCACTTCATGACACCAGAAGTTTAACTTTAAATGACTTGAAATATTCTCTTCAAATACACTTATTCCACAGATTGAACGTTTCTCACGATGTTTTTTTTCTTCCACAGAACATTTGGAAGTTTTTAATTAAAGTCAAACTTCTTGATTCAAAGCGACTCTGGCTGCGTGTCGACAAACACACATTAGGTTGAACCAGCTTCGTTGGCGTCGTCTCAGAGTTCGTTGCTAAGATGTTTAATGAGTTAATTACCGTCATTTCCACGAACTCGTCACAAACCTTAAACTCGTTATTTAGCAACAGTTCACTTTTGTGCGTCACTGCAAAAATGTAAGTCATGAAAACAATGGAGTTAATTGCAGTAAATCTAAATAAATACATGTTTATTTGGAGTGACTGTGCGACTGCATGGTCGTGTACTTCCTGGAAACATCTGTTCATTATGCGAGTCGACATCACTGGGCCGAGTGTGTTGACGGTAAACAACTGCTGTTACGTTTTCCTCCAGACTGTGGATTCAAACGATAGACTCGGATGATTATCCAGGACTTGTGGGAGAAAATGTTGCAGAGACGCAGTCGTAGGTGCGTCGGTAAAAATATAATAAAAGTGCTTTTTCTACAGAATATATTAATAAATTAAGAAAATAGTAAAAACAGTAGCAGTAACACCATATGGATGAAGTAGTTAGGAGTCTCTTCTGGGTTTTTTCATTAGTGCGACTATATATATATATATATTCGGATAAATAACAGCAGCTAACATTGTGCGATTAATTAATTAATCGTGTTAATCTGGTTTTAAATCTTCAATTTAACTAATTTTACAAATTTTGTAAAAAAAAAAATGTATATCTTCATTCAAGAATTGAAATGGAAATAAAAACCTTAATTGTCTGCTCTTTATAGGTGAGATCAACATTTAGATTAATTAATTAATCGTGCTAATCTTGTGTTAAATCTCTAATTTAATTACAGATTTTGTGAAACACTTATATCTCACTCACCGTCATGAATTGAAATTGAAATAAAAACTTATTGGCAGCTTTTATAAAAATGGTAAGTTAGATTAATTAGTTAAAGATCACGATAAATTAATCTTAATATTTATAATCTCAAGAAATCACTTTAAATTATCATGTATTCCTATTATCAACATTTACTGAACAATGTTTTCCGTTTTTTAATGTTATTTTTCCAACGGATGAAGAGCTAAAAGTGTTTGTAACGTTTGTGAAAACATCCTGAAACATTTGTCAAGTACGAAGAAAAGAGTTTCAGAAATCTTCAGGAATCTTTAAGAATCTTCAGGAATCTTCAAGAATCTTCGGGATTCTTCGAGAACCCTCAGGAATCTTCATGAATCTTCGGGATTCTTCAAAATCTTTAAAAATCTTCAGGAAACTCTAAGAATCTCTAAGAATCTTGAGGAATCTTCAAGAATCTTCAGGAATCTTCAGTAATCTTTAAGAATCTTTAAGAATCTTCAGGAATCTTCAGGAATCTTCAGGAATCTTAAAGAATCTTTAAGAATCTTCAGGAATCTTGAAGAATCTTTAAGAATCTTCAGGAATCTTGAAGAATCTTTAAGAGTCTTCAGGAATCTCGAAGAATCTTTAAGAGTCTTCAGGAATCTTGAAGAATCTTTAAGAGTCTTCAGGAATCTCGAAGAATCTTTAAGAATCTTCAGGAATCTTCAGGAATCATCAAGTATCTTTAAGAATCTTCTAGAGTCTTCAAAAATCTTCCAGCATTTTCAGGAATCTCTAAGAATCTTCAAGAATCTTCAGGAATCTTCAGGAATCTTCAAGAATTTTTAAGGATCTTTAAGAATCTTCAGGAATCTTCAGGAATCTTCAAGAATCTTCAAGAATCTCAAGAACCTTGAGGAACGTTTAGGGACCTTCAGGAATCTCTAAGAATCTTCAGGAATCTTCAAGAATCTTTAAGAATCTTGAAGAATCTTCAGGAATCTTCAAGAATCTTTAAGAATCTTGAAGAATCTTCAGGAATCTTCCGTCTTGTGTTTGTCGCTCATGGAACAAACTCACACATCAAGAGACTTCGATCTGGCTCAATCCTCCTGCGTCCACGGCCATAAAAGTCTGATGTTTCCTCTTGTCAGTGTTTTTCAACCTCCTTCTGGGTTTCTTTGTGATCACACAGCTTTCCTCGCCGTGTTTGTCAGACTTCTGGGAAAAGTCTTTGGCTGCCGTCGTAAAAAGGGACGTCTTCTCCTAAAACCTCCTTCGCTGACGAGGCGCCAACGAGATTAGCTCGGCCGCACTTTCTGAAGTTTCCTGAGACTCCAGATCGTTAAGAATCGTGGAGCAGATTAAGAGAAACTTCATCCTGAAGACAGTTTCTTAAGTTTCCCACAGAAGAAAAACAAGAGCTTTATCGTTGATCCGTGAATGGCTCGACTTCTGTCGGGAATCTTGTCACATTAGCATTCACGGCTAAGAAGCGAGGGATGGACTCATTGGTGATGAAATCAGAGGAAAACGTTCATCCCACGGGAGAAAAAAGACATGTCCTTTAGAAGAAAAAAAAGAAGACCTGTCTGCTTCGACGCTCATTTCCACATTTCTTGACTGTTTTCTCATCTGTTTCCTGCTGGTCTTGAAGCAACAACGACGCTTTTCACTTCAACCCCCAGCAACAGGAATCTTGCATTTGTCTACATTTCCGTCCATCTTTGTTCTCCTTCTTCTCCGTTCATCCGTGTAGGATTGGTGTTGGCCTCTCAGATCTCGGTCGCCCGCGTGGAATCAACACAATCCTTCGCCCGACGCCGGTGCGTCCGATAACGACGCGCCGCCCGGAGAGCGAGTCCACGTCTGTCATCCCCGACGCCATAAATCATCTTCTGCTCAGAGTTCTGCGAGTGTTTCATCAGTTTCTCCGGTTTAAAAAAAGAAAACTCTGCCGCGTCTCCCGGGATGTTTGTGCAGCTAAAAACCTCTGATTAGCGAAGAAAATGTGCGACCGATCGTCGTCCCGCAGCGTGTCGTCGTCCAACCGCAGGAAACATCAATAGACAGAAAACCAAAGGGTCAGAGTTTTGACTTCAAAATAACGACCGATTTATTTCACATCATCAGCAGCAGTTTGTTGTTCTGAACCAGATCGATCTCACAAAAGTGTTTTCATCGGAGCAGGACTCTGAGTCGATGCCATTAATTGAGCTTCTTAATTCTCGCTTTGCTGCTTCTCTGGGAGACGTTCAGACGTTGACACTCTCTGGTGCTGAGACTGTGTCAGCAGGAGGTTCTTTTGTTTGTCTTGTTGTGAATCTTCATCATCATTTCCGTCTGTTTGTTGTTGTGTAACATTGTTCTTGTGTGCGCTTGTTTAAACAGTCTGTTTAAAGAAAATTAAACGTCATGAGTATAAAGAGAAAGGCAGAATAAAATAAGATCAATTATTAGAAAATGTCTGGAAAAAAAGTTGTATTATTTTAAAATAGTAATTATTTGATTAAAAAATACATTCATCATGTTGTTGTTCATCTGCTACACATGTGACTGGAAAGAAAGTAAATATTTGTTAAGAAACAAAGTGAGAAGGAAAAAGTATTTCTTGCCTCAGAAAAATGAGGGTCAATAAGTATCAACAATACATATGTTTGGAAATGTATAAACACAGCAATAAATATTAACAATAACAAAAGTATTTTAATAGATTAAAAATAAAACATTGAAATATAGAAATTCCACATTTTCTAAATTATTATGAAACGTTTTTTGGAAGAAAATTGGAACAAAAATAAATATAAATAAAGACAAAAAAATATTTTGGCAGCAATTAGTTTAAACTTTTTGTACCAATAAACCAGAACAACAATTTTTAAACAGCGGAGATTACATCAGAGATTAGAGCAGAGATTACAGTGGAGATTACAGCAGAGATTACAGCAGAGATTACAGTATAGATTACAGCGGAAACCATGTCCCACACTTGAGAACAGCTGAGAGAGGAGAATGTATCAACTGTGCTGTGATTGGTCAAGCATGGAGGTTTGTCACCGCGCATCATCGGTCTCCTCCTCAAAGGGACTCGTTGTATAAACAAAGCGGGGCGTGACCACAGCTGGCTGGAGGAGGAGTGAAGCCATTATTACCTCATAAATGTCAGTTGTTTAAAGTTCTCTTCAAATCACAGACATTTGTCCTCGACATGTAACAGAAAACATTTATACTTGATAAACAAATGTGGAGAAAATCCTCTGCGTTGTTGTTCTAGCAGAATATTGGGAAGAAGAGTCGTAAAAAACGTTTTTTTCAGAGTACTTATGGTGTGAAAGTGATTTTAAAAGCAATATTTCTTATTGAGGCAAATCATTGTCAAAGCTATTCATCCAGTGACGCACCTTGAAGAGTGAAATTCATCAAGTTCACGATAAAAACTCAGTCTTCTCTGTGGACAATAGCATCTAGAATATTTTCTCCTTCGGTTCTCATGTCGATTCGGGTTCAGCGACCTCTGGTCCCGGTCCGTTTGCCTCCCAGCGTGGAAGAAGTGGATCTCATTGAAAGAGTGACCCTGTGGGCTAATAGTCGCGCTCAACCGTCAGTTTTTCTATTAGAGCGTCGGCGACAGCCCTGCCCTGAGTTCAGTCTTCAGGCGCTGCCGTGTGAATGATGAGATTTTCTTTAGCGTCTGAAAAGAAAACTACTTGAAGATGTATTTTTATTCATCCCTCATTCATGCAGACGCTTGAGATGGTAGTGTCTTTACACGAGAGCCCAGGTCAAGATGGAAGCAACGACACAGTTTCAACATCAAACCACATGAAAAGGGTTATTAAGATGCCGACAAAATACGTTGCTATGCAGACGACACCCAGTTATACCTCCCAGCTCTCTCTGTGACGCCCCAAAGAAATTAACTCCTGGTTCTTGTCAAACTTCCCAAATCTCAGCAATAACGAAACTCAAGTTCTTCTGATTTGGTTATAAATCCACAATCACAAAAAGATAACAGTAACACCTTCAGCATCAACTCATATCCAACTCCACTCAGGTAAAACTTGGGTGTTTTGTTTGATAGTCTTTCCTTTCCACGCCCCCGTCAATAACATCACCTGGTCAGCAAACTTCCATCTCCGCAACATTAATCTTCTTCCTCCCCTCAGTTCATCCAGAACTTCTATCCTGGTCCACTGCCGCCTCGATTATTGCAACTCCTCTCTGGTCTCCCCCTTAAACTTCCACTACTTCAAAGTTCTGCTGCCCGGATAATCATCAAGACCCCTGACCTTTAACAACTGGCTCAGACTCATCCACCGTAACAACTACCAAATCCTCCCCCTGACAGTAAAATCCTTCAACAACTGATGATCTCCTCCACATAAACACTTCTGATAATCTTCTACCATCAGCCTCACCATCCCACCTGTTCATGTGGCCCCCATGGGGTCCAGAGACTTCAGCAACTCTACTCACTGTTGTGTGTCTTTGTGTGGTTTTGTACTCTAGCTCTTGTAAGGTGTCCTTGAGTGAGCGGCACCTTCACAATATAATGCAGTATCGTAACAACAAACTTGAAGAAAACAGTGTCTTCAGTTTTTGTGAATAACATTTTTTTTAAACCCCTCGAGAGACAATTTCATGTTATTTTACCTTTTTCTGGAGGTGACTCCAGGACGACATGATGGCTGAAACTCAAAGTGAAGCGACTGGGAGGTGTTTCAGATATTCAGGGAGGATCCCCGAGATGGCTTTGAGGATAAAAGAGTGTAAACGTCTCTGATATCGAAGTGATGTCAAGCCAGACAGTTCGTGTCATAAACTGTGATGGGCGAGGGATTCGACGAGCGTCAGAGGCGAGCCGATAATGGAGCGTGTCAATAGCTTTAAGGGAGGCAGCAGATGCACATAAAAGGACATCACGACGATCAATCACAGAGACGTTAAGACAAAGCTCGTCTCTAAAGTAAAATCCCCGTTGAATCCTCGGGTTTTTTAACAAGATTAGAGGAAGTGGTGAGAGTGACCAGTCGACAACTTTACGATACAATCCCACGAACACTTACCGAAGGAAAACCAGAGTCCAATATTTCTAAATGTCGACAGACCTACGCGTCCACAGAACCGAGTAATAAAACGGTAAACAAAAGGAAAGAAACGCAGAGTTCAGACGCTCGTAATAAACAAGAACAAACTAAAGCACTCGGGAAAGGAGGCAAAAAAAAAAACAATAATCCAAAGTCAACAGAGAGAAACAACTACATACCAGTGCAGGGAAATCTTTGATCTGCACACAGGTCTGGCCTCAGGTGCTTGAAGAAGGTTCCTCGATTGCTGATAAGGTCCAGATGTGTGACATTAGTAGAAAGGGGGGATTTTCATAAATCTGCCTAAATGGAGCTAAACATTTCTGGAGATGCTCAAAAGTGCAAGACAGGGATGAAGCACGACCAGAAAAAAGGATGAATCAGAATTTTGTGTTTCCTTTGCCAATATTGTTTATGTAGACTATAAAGAGGATTGTTTCTGGAATAGACCCTTGGGCCACGCCCAGCACAGTTGTTTCCATGTCTGACTGTCGGCAAGAAGTGTCTCAGACCCGCCAGTGGGATGGTTTGCAAACCGACAGAGTTTCCGCTCAAGCTAATATCGTGAATCCTGTAAGGATGATCTGGTCCACGGTATCAACGGATCGATTTATAAACACTGCGGCGAAGTTCTCATTGTTATCAGGACTGAGTGGCGTTGTTCAGTACCTTGAAGACAAGAGTTATGGTGTCCTGATCTTAAGACTGAGCAGAGCCAAGATGAACACTTTCCAACAAAGACTGCTTCACTGCTTGAGGAGTTCCATCAGTGATAGGATGCTTCATCCCAGGTGTGTGAGGGAGAGGTACCGCAGGTCCTTCCTCCCTGCTGCCATCAGACTCCACAATAAGAACTCAGCAAGATAAATATTTAACAGCACCTTTTCTTCTTGTTATTTTCTTCTTGTTATTTTTGTAAATATGATAGTGTATATAATATAGGGCAGATTTTTTATTCTATTCTATTTAAATCTTTCTTTTCATTTTATTATTCTATTTCTGGGTGTCTTTTATTTTTAATTTTTTTATTTGAGGTATTGCGCTTGCTGTTGTTTAAACTGAATTTCCCCTCGCGGGACAAATAAAGGATTTCTGATTCAGATTCTTCAGCCGGTCAATCACCAGGGATTCCATCGTTTTTGGAACCGCAGAGAGTTTTGAGTAAGAGCAGTAGTCGTCAGAGGGATCTCCACTTGATCCAGGGACTTATATTTTGATAACTTAAGGAGATCAGTCAGCGGTTCAACCATAAGCTCTACAGATAGTCTCGATAAATAGGGATCTCGTCCATCTGGGCCCGAAGACTTCTTAGGGTCAATTGATTTTAAAGGACAGAAGCCGTTGGGATTTTCAAGTAAAACCATAAGAACTTCTTCTGTCATGGGAGGACTCGCGTAAACACCAGGTTTCAAACCAGGAAACAAGTGTTTGAAAAGATCACCAGCAGAAAAAAAGTGTTCATTAAGAGGATCACTAATCTTGTGAGTCGTTGACCGGGAACAACGAGTCATTTGTTTGGGAAGTGAAGCAGTGAAAGTAGTGAAACTTAATCCATTTCCAGTATGAATGAGGGTTATCTAGGTTTTGAGATGTCAAGTTGAAATACTATTCAGATATGTGTAAATGGAAGCAGTATATTTATCCTGAAGATACTGAAATCCTGACCAGCAGGAGAAAGAGCTTGAGTCTCTGGCTTTGGCACATGCTTGGTGTATGAGCTTCAATGAGATCAGGGATCGAAGGGTTCAGTCTTTCTTTTATTTTGAATGTATTAAGAGGTTCATGTTTATTTGTGGTGGAAAGGAAAACAGAAGTGAAATAGTTCCAGGTTGAATCCACATTCAGGATCAGACTAATTCAATCACGTCACCACCTTTAATTCTTCATTTTGGAAAAACCTGGTCGCAGTTATGAACGATAACTTTTAAAACTTCAACCACAGCGTTAATAAAATCCACCCACAGAAACATCCTGCTGCTGTCCCTGCTTTCATCCAGAAAACACACCGATAGATTTTCACAGAGCTATAGATTCTAGTGGTTTACTTTAGAAGTCGTTTTTAAGAAGCAGCGATGTATCCACATATTTATTCCTGTCCCTTATCATGGCCGTATGTCGGCATCATTATCAGGCTTTCACACTTCCTGTTGTGTTGTTAGTGAGGAATCAAGGCACAGTGATTCAAACGGTGAGCGAGGCCAGAAATGAACCTGATGTTTGCTCGTGCCTCCCCGTGATAATGAGCCTCGTCTGATAATTAGGATGCAAATGGATCGTAGCCTGGGGGCGGAAACTTAAAAAGCAACAGATTGAACCAATTATTCAGAGTCCAAAGTTATCGCAGACGAGAAGTCATTTGGCAGTCGCTCTTCTCCTGAAGCAACAGCCAAATAATAATGGCTAAATCACTGCACAATCCAAGAAACTGTTTCTCTGTGGTTCTGTGGTGGATCTCAGGCTAGAATTGTCTGTCGGCGCTCAACCCCGCTACGACCATTTGCTGCTCAATTATAGGCAAACGAGTTAATACATTAGACACTGTGACTACCTCGCGTTTAAAGGGTTATTTTGCATCATCTAAACTCCAGCTCCTCGGCTCCTCCCTCAAAAGAAACCGCGACAAAGTGTCGCAAAGGAGAACTTCAGTTTCTCTGGCTTTTTGTTGAAGCATTCGTCATATATGGGTGAACGGACCGCGGGCAAGTCTAAATTGCTCGTTGGGCCGGATTAAAACGCTCTGGTGTATCTTGAGATATTGAATATAAGGCATCAATTTTGCCAGAGTACCTTCGTAAAGGCAGGTAGAAATATTCAGTTAAACTGGTTTGACTTTTATTGTGAAGGGGCGACTTCCAGTTCTAACGCATTTTCGGATCATTTGAAAAATGGCTACAGAAACAAGTGGCGACAGCTCGTCTGCTTCTGTGTATAATCACATCACAGGTCATTAAGCAAGAGTGGTACAAGAGTCGACCATCCTCTGGTCTTGAAAGGGATTATGGGTTGAAGCCAGTGAATCTTCTCGTGTTGTTTCCATGTGTGCAGTTCCTGACTTCCTGTGCCATATGTTCGGCGCTCTGCTTCTTTATCTCTTGGGTTTTTTTAAATGGTCGACGATCTTTTTGGAGCCATATTTTTTGTTGGCTTTTGCTTCACTTATGTTTAATTACGTCCCTAGTCGTTGTAAAGACAACGGGCCCAGAGATAGTTATTGAGCAACCAATCAGAAAAGGCCAAACAAAGGTTTGTGTAAATGTTTTAAGGCTATATTTTTCTGTATATATTGAGCCTCAAAAGGACAGATAACTAGTACATGTAGAGTTAAACCATTCGTTCCTTATTTGTTGGTGATGTGACGATTATAACACGTTGAAAACTAAATAATACTTGAGTCGATCAGAACTATGGAAGATTGTACACTTTTGTTTATGGCTCCGCCCCCTGTGCTTGAAGAGTGTTATTGCAACACTGTAGTGTGTCGTGAAAACTGAAGAGTCTCTCTTCAGCCTCGCCTTCACAGTCAACATGTGCATGTGTTTACAAAATAAAAATCCTCTCAATACTTAATGGAAATGAACGCAATCCCCATCTCCAGCCTCCATCAAAGCTCTTGGGTCAAGATTAGTGATGAGTTCGGGTTACGCATCAAAGACGACGGTTGAAACAATAACAAGAGATTTCTACTCTCTCTCTAAAAAAACCTTCTTTCTTGTTCTCTAACGACAGAACAGGCGTCTGGATGTGTATTAAACATTCATAGATTCTGTAATTCTGTCTAATGTGACGTCGGCTCAGCGTGAGCGCGAGAGTAAAACAGCGTGTTCTTCTTCTTCTTCTTCTTCTTCTTCTTCTTCTTCTTCTTCTTCTTCTTCTTCTTCTTCTTCTTCTTCTTCTTCTTCTTATTCCAACGGATCTGAACAGCCGAGGCCGCCGGGAACCAGACGTCAGTGGTTCAGCTTTAAAATCAAATCACAGAGCAATTTGTGCGGATAAATGTGTGTGTGGATCGAAAAAACTAAACAGAGAAATCCGTGGATTCTGTGGATCTTCGGCGTGAGAGGTCACTTCATTTCTCCTGAAGATAGCAGCTCTCACCGGAGGATTTGTGAGGGGCGACTTGTGCCCCCGACATATTCCTCACTGTCTTCAGGTGATAAGACTGGTTCAGGATCCACGCGTTAAATTGGACGAAGGGTTGTTGAGAGACCTGGACTTCCTTCTGCCTCAAACCCCGACTCTTCTGAAGGGATAAATGAGGGTTTAGCGAAGCATGTTTTTCTCCTGCATAAGCGTACATTAAAGTAAATATGCTTCGCCTTCAGGTCGCTCGTTCCTCTTGACTGCACAAATCCATCTATCCACGTCTCACCTGCCCTCTCCGGTAAACAAGAGCCCACCTGTGAAAGAAAATCCTTTTGAGCCTGAAGTAGATTTTTTCATAAACCCCCCAAAAAAAACATGGTCCAAAAAGCTTAGCCTAAAGGCCACTACAAGGTAAACCCTTATTACTTCTTGAAAGTCTTCCTGTAACAGCTTCGCCGAGGATTTAAATCATTGGAATAGAATGACAACCTTTATTAGTCTCAGAGGCAAAACATAAACTGCAGAAAAGAAGCGCTTCGTTTCCCTCTTTTACTCTTTGACCGTTCGATGACCAGATAAAGATTATGGACCCATTAAAAATCAAGACTGTAGTCTTTAAGATAGTTACACAGACTCAGATAAGCTAAATTAAAGTTGAAAAGTGACGGGAAAGTCCTGAGCTAAAGTAGTTTATCAAATGTTACCACATCTAATAATATTCTCACGGATATTTCTTCAGTGGTGGTACTTCGTGTACGATCTTTGAACAACGATAATAACTTATTCACGTTTGTGTTCCGTTGAAACATTCGGAGGAAGATAATCACGGCTTGTGAAACTGGGATGAAGCTATAACAGCGAACTAACAGATCTGTGCTTCAGAAATGATTCAGACGGACATGTCAACTCTGTGTTGTTCTTCTTTCTCACTCGTACAAGTAAAACACAGGACTTTAAACCAGATCTGATTTCTGTTCTTTGTTTAAGCTTTAATTCAGATTCTTAACCTGATAAGAAGTTGATGTAATACTTTCCTTCTTCAACCTGTGTAATGAGGTGATCAAATCAATCCTACTCTCTTAAATAAATGCAATTCAATTGTGTGGAGACCTTGGCTCCTGCAAGGGTTTGAATGATGACTTACCATAAAACTAAGAAATATATACTTTTAATTATATGCAAATCTGGTTTGAAAAAGGTTGTTTGTTGCAGCATTTGTCAGACGTGTGTTTACATAAACGACGACAACGAAAAATGAGAATTAACAAGTTGTGCTTCAGTGAAAGTGACTCATTGAAGCGTGAACTCGTTTTCATTCTCACAGTTGGAATTTTCCTCGTTGGAAATTAAAACTGTTTCCTGGCACGAAGTGAGACGGATTTTCCATTCCAACCAATTACAGCTCGGCTGTGTCGGACTTAAACAAACGGCTGCGGAGCTTGATCCGGACACACAAGTTTATTGTTATCAAGGAAGATTGTGTTCGCCAGGAAACGAGGAAGGCGTGTTTGTGCATCTCTGCGTGACGCTGTCGGGGAGGAACACGCTTCACCTTCCAGCCTGTTTTCTGTAAGACTCGTGGATTATCTTCACGCTTGAGCTGCAGCAGGATGTTTGTTTGCATCATTTATTCGTGTAACATCTCAACCTTTGTCGGCCGACAATAACAATTTACCGCGACATAGTCTTTAACGACACACGGCGAAGTTAAATAAATCACATTAAAGGTTGTTCGGCGTCAGCTAATTATGAGAAACTCTTTGCTTCGACATGTTCCTGTGCCACGACACGACATTCCCATCAAGGGTTCGGCAGCGTTGGACCAACAACTCGTCTCCACCCTCGCTTCAGTCATTATCGTCTCATCAACGCGAGAGGTTTTAATTACCGACGGTTGCTGATGATGATTTGTGTCGCGAGGATCATCGGCTTCCTGTCCTGGAAGATGTTTCCCAGCGAGAGGAGGCAGAACCCTGGAGGTCGAGGCATCTGTATTCAGGACCACGGTGGGTTTCCTGAGAGGCGGCGGGGGGACGGGTCGGGTCGCGCTCACGCTCTCCAAGTGTCTCCTCAGCTCTCTGGACCATTGACATTCCTGCGACGCTCCGACAGGGGTTTAGAGAGCGTCGGCCTCTCGCTAAGATAGATGAGGACGGGACGAGCGAGGGCAGCTGATAAGAGGGACGGAGATGGTGAAATAAAACCTGAGAGTGAGGAGTGAAGAGGTGCAGGAGGGGAGGATGGGGAGGAGAGGAACAAATCAGCAGGATGGAAACATCTGGTCAAGATTCAATGTCCTAGACTTCGTGATCTGTGGTCCAACAGCGTTGAACTATTTTTCTTTCGTTTTGTTTTTCCTTCTTGGTCTTGACGGATCCGTACTTGAATGAATAATGTCTCTTAACACTCTTACATTACATGTATAATGACAATAAAAACATCATTCTTGTCTTGGATTTACAATCTTTGATGGTTTCACACCAACAGTCTTATTAAGTATGAATTTCATAATGAATGAATCAAATTAATTCATTTTTAATCTCATCTGGAATCATCAATCTTGTCGTTCTCACCCCAACAACTCAGGAACACAAAACAATAAAATGATAACTTTATTCAAGACAACTTGATAACAGAAACAGAAAAGTCAGTGAAAAATTTTTTTTACAAAACATTATTAAGTAATCGCAATTAATGCAATCATTTAACACCAATAATTGGCCACATTCAAATAATAATGATAATGTTTTCTGCTCAAAAGTTCTGAAGAGAAAGATCGATGGTGTTTACAAATAGAGCACTTTGGCACTTAATGAATATCTTGAGTACACGAGTGCGTTCACACTGAGCAGTGTGAAAATGAAGTGCACGATGGACACTTTCCACCCTCAATGTCCTCCATCTTAGTGACGTAGATGAAGCTAAACTGAAGCTAAACTGAAGCTAAACTGAAGCTAAACTGAAGCTAAACTGAAGCTAAACTGAAGCTAAACTGAAGCTAACCTGAAGCTAAACTGAAGCTAAACTGAAGTTAAACTGAAGCTAAACTGAAGCTAAACTGAAGCTAAACTGAAGCTAAACTGAAGCTAAACTGAAGTTAAACTGAAGCTAAACTGAAGCTAAACTGAAGCTAAACTGAAGCTAAACTGAAGCTACGTCACTGACGACATGTCTTCGGAGCAGATATAGGCGTAAATGTCTCTAGAAAACACAAATTTTACCACAAAACAACAGTAATAACACAATGAAAAACACATTATAAACTTGTTTTCTTGCTGTCAAGTGTCAGTGATAGAGTTTCAATGTTGTTGTCATCAGTGTTAAAAAGCAGTAGAAGAAGAAGCTGTCGAGTCATGTCAGGTAAGTGTTTGATTCGAGACAGAACTACACTGTTGACATTTGAGCACTGCACAAGTAAGTGTACTGTAAAACAGTGTACTGTAAAACAGTGTACTGTAAAACAGTGCACTTAGAGGAGTGAAATTTGAGACTAAGCACTGGTGTTTCGTTGCAGTTTGACAAGTGGGTAAAGAGTACGTGAAGTACTTAGTGTTCTGTCGACCAAACAACCCCAGAGGTGGAGCGAGGGAGTGAAGTTGAAGTAAGTGGCGAGTTAATGAGCCTCGGCAGGAAACAAGGATGGATTCAGGAAGTGCAGGAAAGTCGTTTGATTTCTCGATTGCGTCAGAAATTGGATGTGAAATGTTTTTCAAGAAGTCAAAGAGTCGTCATTTTTAATCGCTCGTCAAAGTCAAGGAGCCTCAAGGCTCGCTCGCTTCTCACTGTACGTCAGTCACTAAGTTATGGTTCGAACTCATTATCAACAAATAACTTTTAAAGAATTAAACCTGATATTATTATAACACAATAACCCCTGGTTTGTATAGTAAGAGTATGTTTATAATGAGTAAAAATGTATAAAGGATTTATTTAAGGCACATAACAAGGGACAAAATGTTAAATGAAAAATGAAAATTTCATGTGATTTATTTTACAATATTTCATCATATCTTTTACATGCTTGCATGAACTTAAAAAGGTTCTATTCAGTCGATTCTTTGCTCGACAGATTCGGAAAAAACACGCTGAAGCTGCTCAGAGTGAAAATGACACTTTGACTTTTAAAGCTGTGACTTGATCTTTATTTGAGCAACAGACTCTAATTCAGGTCCAAACCTTCCTTGAAATGAGACGAAATCATCCGAGTCCAGACACAGAGAAGTGGATGGAGGTTATTTTGATCAAGAAGATCTTCGTAGCACCGTCAGTAAACATAACTGACTCAATTCAATTCAACTTTATTCATCCAAAATATTCTCCATCAAATTCTCTTTTTTCATTGAATGTTTTACCTTCAAATGCAGTGGCGGGCCATAAGGGCCAGTAAGGCCTTCTCTGCTTGCCTAAACATAATCAGAAAATAAATGTAATTTTTGAATGAAGAGCTTGATCTGGTCACAGTATACATGCAAAGTCATTTTCAAGAAGGACTTTTCAAGAAAAGCTTGACGTTGTTAAGAAAGTTATACGAACTCCGAGACAAGTCTTTCACGAGCTTCAAAGGATTTATTTACATCCTCCATGAACTACGTGAGTAAATGCATTTTTTTCTTAATAATGTTGCGCTTTTTGATATCAATAGTGGTGCCTGTGTGTGTGTGTGGCTTTAGCTTGTGTTTGTTGCTAAAGCGCATAGAGTGTGTGTGTGTGTTTTGGGGGCAATGGAAACCACAAAGACTGTAGTGGGAGTGATATTTTGATATCATTTTGTGATATAGCTTTGTGACCCTGGTCTGGAAAAGCGCTATAAAAATAAAAATAACTTACTTACTTTAATGCACTGATGTTCATTTGATGATAAACATCTAAGTGACTTATAACAGTACATGCTCAGATCCCTGTGGTGTATAAAGAACCTTAAAGTAGTTATTGAGACGTGGATTCATTCAAACGTGCGTCACTGAAGGTCTATGTGTGAAATGCACGACCCGCCACTGTTAAAGTTTCTAAACCGAGAACACATTATCCATTTTGTGGATTTTAAAAGCTTTTCTAGTTTTTAATAAGAACCTTGAACTACTATCACGTATCAAGTATATATTCATTATTAACCAGATCCGATGCATTTTCTGCTGCTCATCGTACGATTGGTTCATATTTAAAGCGGCTCCAGGTGTTCAAGGTGAGTTCACTTTCCATTAAATACTCCGACATGATTAAAACTTTACTTCTTATCAAACCTTTAACTCACTTAGTCTTTAAACCGAGTTAATATTTAATCATCTGCTAATCGTCCGTGGGACTCGTTCTGAGAGAGAAGCGACTCGTCTTCACTCTCTTCGGCGACGCCTGTGATGCTCGGCGAGCGCCACAGATAATGTCGAGCCTTTTCATTTTTCTTTCTGCTTCTTCCCGAGCCTTGGGCGCGACGGCGCTGCTTTGAATGTTCAGACTCCGGGGTGAAGGCGCTAAATTGACTTCTCCTCCCTCAGCATGGACGAGCTGTCACTGCAGGGAAGACACGGAGACGATAAGAGTCCAGACATTGACTCTCGGAATAATCCTGGAGCAGGAGGAGCGTCCAAGAATAACGTCATCATACGCTTGAGGGAAATAGACTTTTGAAAAAAGAACCAACAGATTTTTTTCAAGCAGGAAAACTCTTCTGGAAAAACACTTAAAGAAATCTTAATATAGTAATATCTGCTGGAACATTTATGGCTGTTCTTAATGGTGAGTGAAATTAAAAACATCAGCTCAACTAATTAGTTTTTACTTCTTTTCTTTAAGACTTTTGTTTTAAACCTCCTGAGGAGAAGTTTGTTAATATCTTCGGTTTCATTCCAAAAATATTTAATCCTCATCATTAAAAACAACTGAATAGAGTAGAAATTGATACGTAACTATTTAAATAGAAGAAAGTAGTCGATTGTTTTGTGAGATTATAAGTATTAAAGTATTGAAAGAAGTAACAAGACTTTGATCAAATATAATGTATGAAAATTGATTTAAAATCCATGAATCGCCAGGAAAAAGTGAGACCAGAGAACTCGCAATCTTCTTCTCTTTTCTTCTTCTTCCATTTACATCCTTTTAAAACATGTCGAGCAGTTTGTGAGTCTTTGACTGTTTTGACAGAATCAATATTTCATCCCAGATTCTAAATGTAGCGTTTGTTCTTAAAAGAGTTGGAACATTTGAGTAGTAACATTGAGAGTAGAACATAGAGTAGAACATAGAGTAGAACATAGAGTATTAACATTTAGAGTAGAACATAGAGTAGAACATAGAGTATTAACATTTAGAGTAGAACATAGAGTAGAACATAGAGTAGTAACATTTAGAGTAGAACATAGAGTAGAACATAGAGTAGTAACATTGAGAGTAGAACATAGAGTAGTAACATTTAGAGTAGAACACTTTAGTAACATTTAGAGTAGAACATAGAGTAGTAACATTTAGAGTAGAACATAGAGTAGTAACATTTAGAGTAGAACATAGAGTAGTAACATTGAGAGTAGAACATAGAGTAGAAACATTGAGAGTAGAACATAGAGTAGTAACATTTAGAGTAGAACATAGAGTAGTAACATTGAGAGTAGAACATAGAGTAGTAACATTTAGAGTAGAACATAGAGTAGTAACATTTAGAGTAGAACATAGAGTAGTAACATTGAGAGTAGAACATAGAGTAGTAACATTGAGAGTAGAACACTTTAGTAACATTGAGAGTAGAACATAGAGTAGTAACATTTAGAGTAGAACATAGAGTAGCAACATTTAGAGTAGAACATAGAGTAGTAACAGTTAGAGTAGAACATAGAGTAGTAACATTGAGAGTAGAACATAGAGTAGTAACATTGAGAGTAGAACATAGCGTAGTAACATTTAGAGTAGAACATAGAGTAGCAACATTTAGAGTAGAACATAGAGTAGTAACAGTTAGAGTAGAACATAGAGTAGTAACATTGAGAGTAGAACATAGAGTAGTAACATTGAGAGTATAACATAGAGTAGTAACAGTTAGAGTAGAACATAGAGTAGAACATAGAGTAGTAACATTTAGAGTATAACATAGAGTAGTAACATTGAGAGTAGAACATAGAGTAGTAACATTTAGAGTAGAACATAGAGTAGTAACATTTAGAGTAGAACATAGAGTAGAACATAGAGTAGAACATAGAGTAGTAACATTTAAAGTAGAACATAGAGTAGTAACATTTAAAGTATAACATAGAGTAGTAACATTTAGAGTAGAACATAGAATAGTAACATTTAGAGTAGAACATAGCGTAGTAACATTTAGACTAGAACATAGAGTAGAACATAGAGTAGAACATAGAGTAGTAACATTTAAAGTATAACATAGAGTAGTAACATTTAGAGTAGAACATAGAATAGTAACAGTTAGAGTAGAACATAGAGTAGAACATAGAGTAATAACATTTAGAGTAGAACATAGAGTAGTAACATTTAGAGTAGAACATAGAGTGGAACATAGAGTAGAACATAGAGTAGTAACATTTAAAGTATAACATAGAGTAGTAACATTTAAAGTATAACATAGAGTAGTAACATTTAGAGTAGAACATAGAATAGTAACATTTAGAGTAGAACACAGCGTAGTAACATTTAGACTAGAACATAGAGTAGTAACATTTAAAGTATAACATAGAGTAGTAACATTTAGAGTAGAACATAGAGTAGAACATAGAGTAGTAACATTTAAAGTATAACATAGAGTAGTAACATTTAAAGTATAACATAGAGTAGTAACATTTAGAGTAGAACATAGAATAGTAACAGTTAGAGTAGAACATAGAGTAGAACATAGAGTAATAACATTTAGAGTAGAACATAGAGTAGTAACATTTAGAGTAGAACATAGAGTGGAACATAGAGTAGAACATAGAGTAGTAACATTTAAAGTATAACATAGAGTAGTAACATTTAAAGTATAACATAGAGTAGTAACATTTAGAGTAGAACATAGAATAGTAACATTTAGAGTAGAACACAGCGTAGTAACATTTAGACTAGAACATAGAGTAGTAACATTTAAAGTAGAACATAGAGTAGTAACATTTAGAGTAGAACATAGAGTAGAACATAGAGTAGTAACATTTAAAGTATAACATAGAGTAGTAACATTTAAAGTATAACATAGAGTAGTAACATTTAGAGTAGAACATAGAATAGTAACAGTTAGAGTAGAACATAGAGTAGTAACATTTAGAGTAGAACATAGAGTAGTAACATTTAGAGTAGAACATAGAGTAGTAACATTTAGAGTAGAACATAGAGTAGTAACATTTAGAGTAGAACATAGAATAGTAACATTTAGAGTAGAACATAGAGTAGTAACATTTAGAGTAGAACATAGAGTAGTAACATTTAGAGTAGAACATAGAGTAGAACATAGAGTAGTAACATTTAAAGTATAACATAGAGTAGTAACATTTAAAGTATAACATAGAGTAGTAACATTTAGAGTAGAACATAGAATAGTAACAGTTAGAGTAGAACATAGAGTAGAACATAGAGTAGTAACATTTAGAGTAGAACATAGAGTAGTAACATTTAGAGTAGAACATAGAGTATAACATAGAGTAGTAACATTTAGAGTAGAACATAGAGTAGTAACATTTAGAGTAGAACATAGAGTAGAACATAGAGTAGAACATAGAGTAGTAACAGTTAGAGTAGAACATAGAGTAGAACATAGAGTAGTAACATTTAGAGTAGAACATAGAGTAGTAACATTTAGAGTAAAACATAGAGTAGTAACATTTAGAGTATAACATAGAGTAGTAACATTTAGAGTAGAACATAGAGTAGTAACATTTAGAGTAGAACATAGAGTAGAACATAGAGTAGTAACAGTTAGAGTAGAACATAGAGTAGAACATAGAGTAGTAACATTTAGAGTAGAACATAGAGTAGTAACATTTAGAGTAGAACATAGAGTAGTAACATTTAGAGTAGAACATAGAGTAGAACATAGAGTAGAACATAGAGTAGTAACAGTTAGAGTAGAACATAGAGTAGAACATAGAGTAGTAACATTTAGAGTAGAACATAGAATAGTAACAGTTAGAGTAGAACATAGAGTAGAACATAGAGTAGTAACATTTCTATCCATTAACTGTGTTTAAGCCGAGACACTCCAACAGGAAGTGATGTCACCAAGACGAGAGAAAGTTGTTTGTTTTACGTTGAATCTTCTGCACGACCATCTGTGAACTTCATCTGCAGAAGAACATCGAAGGATCTCTATGGAAACAGTGAAGAGAACTCTAGACACCAGCAGGACTTTGATCCACTTTAAGACTCAGTATTGAAACTTCTCACTGGAGCAGGAAAGTTTCCCACATGTCGCCGGAGCTTCTCATGTTCTGAACATACTTGACGACGCCATCAGGATCGTTGAAGGTTCTGATGAAACTCATCACAATAAAGACAGAAATAAAGGTTTTAAATGGTGTAAAAGTATCTCCAGGACATTAATGATGGAGAGTCGGTGCTGAAGGACGGAGCACTTTGGAGGTGCAGTGGAACAACAAGAGGTCCAGCTATTCTGGAGCTCATGAATATAAGATGGAGGTTCAGCAGATGCATTTGCAGAGTCATGCTTGAATTATGGATGTTCGCTTGTTTTTGGGGCCGAAACGGTGGAATCAAAAAAAACATTTTATCATCCGTTGACACCGTCAGTCAAGAGGTGAGTGGAGTTCATGGAGCAGATGTTCTCCTGGAGACCTGGAGCAGATGTTCTTCTGGAGACCTGGAGCAGATGTTCTTCTGGAGACCTGGAGCAGATGTTCTTCTGGAGACCTGGAGCAGATGTTCTTCTGGAGACCTGGAGCAGATGTTCTTCTGGAGACCTGGAGCAGATGTTCTTCTGGAGACCTGGAGCAGATGTTCTTCTGGAGACCTGGAGCAGATGTTCTCCTGGAGACCTGGAGCAGATGTTCTTCTGGAGACTTGGGAGCAGATGTTCTTCTGGAGACCTGGAGCAGATGTTCTCCTGGAGACCTGGAGCAGAGATGTTTGAAGTCGACACGAGTCGATGCTTCTGGTTCTGGTTTTCCTTCATAA
The DNA here is from genome assembly GCF_982586985.1 of Callionymus lyra. Taxonomy (NCBI): domain Eukaryota; kingdom Metazoa; phylum Chordata; class Actinopteri; order Syngnathiformes; family Callionymidae; genus Callionymus; species Callionymus lyra. The sequence goes on along the minus strand of NC_141835.1, from coordinate 3,460,986 downwards.
AAGTTTGTAAACATCAGGAAGATTCACGTCAAGAATCATGAACGGAGAGAAATGTTCACTCACGGCTGTTGTTAACAAGCACCTGTCAATAAAGAGAGGAACGTTCACGACAGGAGAACAATAATCATTCGATCACGATTCATAACAAATGAATATCATCGAATGAAACACTGGTGAGATGTTTTCTTCTGTCCTTTTTCTTCTTCTCTCGTTCTTCTTTTTCTCTTGATCTTCCTCCTTTTCCTCTTTCTATCTTCTTCTTCTTCTTCTGTCGTTCATCTTCTGTTGTTCTTCTTCTGTGGTTCTTATTTTTTTCATGTCATCCTTTTTCATCTGTCCTTTTTCTTTTTCTCATTCCTTTACTTCTGTTTATCTTCTTCTTCCTCGGTCGTTCTTCTCCTGTCAATCTTCTTTTTCTGTCCATCTTCTGTTGTTCTTCTTTTGTGGTTCTTATTTTTTTCGTCTTGTCCTTTTTTCTGTCGTTTTCTCTTTCTCTTATTCTTTTTTTATGTTGATCTTCATCTTTTTCCTCTGTCTTTCTTCTTCTTCTGTCGTTCACCTTCTGTTCTTCTTCTTCTGTGGTTCTTATTTCTTTCATGTCGTCCTTTTCCTTCTGTCATTCTTTTTGTGTCAGTGTTTCTTCTGTAGTTATTCCTTTTTTATGTTTTTTTTAATCTTCTATCGTTCTTCATCTGTTGTTATTTTTATTCTTGTTCATCTAAACTACTTTTAAAGTTGTATTTTTCCGAAGCATAAATCTGTTAAATTCTCAGGATCAAACAACCACGACACGCTAATAAAACATACTTTGAACATGTTTGAAACATGTTCTGGTCGATGGAACCATGTGAGTCTGAGACTGTGAATCAATCATGTCGAGCAGAACCTGCTCCAGAACGTTGAGAAGATCCTGCGGTCAAGGACTCACAACAGAGTGTTGATGCTCATGAGCTCACAGAGAAGTCGAGCATCTCCGGATCAGAGCGAGAGAATCATGGACGTCACAAGCCCACGGGTCACTTTCTTTCTTCACGCCGCTCGACGGGCGTATCTTCAGGTTCAGCGTCTTTTTTCATCCCTCGCTTCCTCTCCAGCAGGAAGAGAGAAGTAGATACGACTGTGTGTCAGTGAACTGATCGCATTGGTGCAAGTGTCTCACCCTCCTCACCCTCCTCACCCTCCTCACCCTCCTCACCCTCCTCACCCTCCTCACCCTCCTCACCGGCCTCACCCTCCTCACCCTCCTCACCCTCCTCACCCTCCTCACCCTCCTCACCCTCCTCACCAGCCTCACCCTCCTCACCCTCCTCACCCTCTCACCCTCCTCACCCTCCTCACCCTCCTCACCCTCCTCACCAGCCTCACCCTCCTCACCCTCCTCACCCTCCTCACCAGCCTCACCCTCCTCACCCTCCTCACCCTCTCACCCTCCTCACCCTCCTCACCCTCCTCACCAGCCTCACCCTCCTCACCCTCCTCACCCTCCTCACCCTCCTCACCAGCCTCACCCTCCTCACCCTCTCACCCTCCTCACCCTCCTCACCCTCCTCACCCTCCTCACCCTCCTCACTCTCCTCACCCTCCTCACCCTCCTCACCCTCCTCACCCTCCTCACCCGCCTCACCCTCCTCACCCTCCTCACCCTCCTCACCCTCCTCACCCGCCTCACCCTCCTCACCCTCCTCACCCTCTCACCCTCCTCACCCTCCTCACCCTCCTCACCCTCCTCACCCTCCTCACCCTCTCACCCTCCTCACCCTCCTCACCCTCTCACCCTCTCACCCTCCTCACCAGCCTTACCCTCTCACCCTCCTCACCCTCCTCACCCTCCTCACCCTCCACCCCCTCCTCACCCTCCACCCCCTCCACCCCCTCCTCACCCTCTCACCCTCCTCACCCTCCTCACCAGCCTCACCCTCCTCACCCTCCTCACCCTCTCACCCTCCTCACCCTCCTCACCAGCCTCACCCTCCTCACCCTCTCACCCTCCTCACCCTCCTCACCCTCCTCACCCTCCTCACCCTCTCACCCTCCTCACCAGCCTCACCCTCTCACCCTCCTCACCCTCTCACCCTCCTCACCCTCCTCACCCTCCACCCCCTCCTCACCCTCCTCACCCGCCTCACCCTCTCACCCTCCTCACCCTCCTCACCCTCTCACCCTCCTCACCCTCCTCACCCTCCTCACCCTCCTCACCCTCTCACCCTCCTCACCCTCCTCACCCTCCTCACCCTCCTCACCCTCTCACCCTCTCACCCTCCTCACCAGCCTTACCCTCTCACCCTCCTCACCCTCCTCACCCTCCTCACCCTCCACCCCCTCCTCACCCTCCACCCCCTCCACCCCCTCCTCACCCTCTCACCCTCCTCACCAGCCTCACCAGCCTCACCCTCCTCACCCTCCTCAGCCTCCTCACCCTCCTCACCCTCCTCACCCTCCTCACCCTCCTCACCCTTTCACCCTCCTCACCAGCCTCACCAGCCTCACCCTCCTCACCCTCCTCAGCCTCCTCAGCCGCCTCACCCTCCTCACCCTCCTCAGCCTCCTCACCCTCCTCACCCTCCTCACCCTCCTCACCCTCCTCACCCTCTCACCCTCCTCACCCTCCTCACCCTCCTCACCCTCCACTCACCCTCCTCACCCTCCTCACCCTCCTCACCCTCCTCACCCTCCTCACCCTCCTCACCCGCCTCACCCTCCTCACCCTCCTCACCCTCCTCACCCTCTCACCCTCCTCATCCTCCTCCTCACCCTCCTCACCCGCCTCACCCTCCTCACCCTCCTCACCCTCCTCACCCTCTCACCCTCCTCACCCTCTCACCCTCCTCACCCTCCTCACCCTCCTCACCCTCCTCACCCTCCTCACCCTCCTCACCCTCCTCACCCTCCTCACCAGCCTTACCCTCTCACCCTCCTCACCCTCCTCACCCTCCTCACCCTCCTCACCCGCCTCACCCTCCTCACCCTCCTCACCCTCCTCACCCTCTCACCCTCCTCACCCTCCTCACCCTCCTCACCCTCCTCACCCTCCTCACCCTCCTCACCCTCTCACCCTCCTCACCCTCCTCACCCTCTCACCCTCTCACCCTCCTCACCAGCCTTACCCTCTCACCCTCCTCACCCTCCTCACCCTCCTCACCCTCCACCCCCTCCTCACCCTCCACCCCCTCCACCCCCTCCTCACCCTCTCACCCTCCTCACCCTCCTCACCAGCCTCACCCTCCTCACCCTCCTCACCCTCTCACCCTCCTCACCCTCCTCACCCTCCTCACCAGCCTCACCCTCCTCACCCTCTCACCCTCCTCACCCTCCTCACCCTCCTCACCCTCCTCACCCTCTCACCCTCCTCACCAGCCTCACCCTCTCACCCTCCTCACCCTCTCACCCTCCTCACCCTCCTCACCCTCCACCCCCTCCTCACCCTCCTCACCCGCCTCACCCTCTCACCCTCCTCACCCTCCTCACCCTCTCACCCTCCTCACCCTCCTCACCCTCCTCACCCTCCTCACCCGCCTCACCCTCCTCACCCTCCTCACCCTCTCACCCTCCTCACCAGCCTCACCCTCTCACCCCCCTCACCCTCCTCACCCTCTCACCCTCCTCACCCTCCTCACCCTCCTCACCCTCCTCACCCTCCTCCCCCTCCTCACCCGCCTCACCCTCCTCACCCTCCTCCCCCTCCTCACCCTCCTCACCCGCCCCCAGGAGTGTTTATAGAACTCATGGTATTCCCTCTGACGCTCCATCTTCCTCGTCTGGTTCGAGGGATTCTTCTAATTAGCGACGTTATGCTAATGCTATCGTTGCTCTGACACGGCGCGTCCGCCGGCAACGATTTTTGATTAAATCCGTCTTAATTGCCGACGCCCACGACTCGGGTTTGAGTCACACTGTCAAAGTTGATCACAGCTGCTTTCTTTCCCATGATGCTCGGCTCTTCCCGGACTCCCCGGGAACGCCGACTCGTGCGTTCATCGGGTCTTTCAGGTGCAAAATAACGAGGCGAACACATTTGTCTGGAGTTGAAGCCGAGCTCCCAGATGCCAGAACTTCTCTGTGAATATGTAAATATTAGAGTTGATGCGTGGGGGGGAGATTATTTATCAGTTCCCGTGGTTACGCAGAGTAGGAGGACAATTTTAATAGCAGGCGTTTTATATTCTTTGTGATTCAGAAGCTTTTCTGCTGCTGCGTCTTCATCGTAGAAGAAACTCACATGAAGATAAATCCTTTATTCTTTAACAGATATTTATTACCGAGTGATACACAAACAAATCACAATAATAGTTTTTCATTTGAGGCAATTAAATGACACGAGATCCTGCCTGAGGACGAGAGGATACAGTGATCCAAGCAGCTTTTAAAGCTGATGTTTGGACATATTTTGTTTTGACAAATTAAATCAGTTATGACTTCGTCAAGAGTCATGTGGTCTGTAAATACTACAACACCAGAGTCAAGTACTGGACAATACTACACATATATACTTGTTACTACACTATCACAACACCAGAGTCAAGTACTGGACAATACTACACATATATACTTGTTACTACACTATCACAACACCAGAGTCAAGTACTTGACAATACTACACATATATACTTGTTACTACACTATCACAACACCAGAGTCAAGTACTTGACAATACTACACATATATACTTGTTACTACACTATCAAAACACCAGAGTCAAGTACTGGACAATACTACACATATATACTTGTTACTACACTATCTCAACACCAGAGTCAAGTACTGGACAATACTACACATATATACTTGTTACTACACTATCACAACACCAGAGTCAAGTACTGGACAATACTACACATATATACTTGTTACTACACTATCAAAACACCAGAGTCAAGTACTTGACAATACTACACATATATACTTGTTACTACACTATCACAACACCAGAGTCAAGTACTGGACAATACTACACATATATACTTGTTACTACACTATCACAACACCAGAGTCAAGTAATGGACAATACTACACATATATACTTGTTACTACGCTATCACAACACCAGAGTCAAGTACTGGACAATACTTCACATATATACTTGTTACTACAATTTCACAACACCAGAGTCAAGTACTGGACAATACTTCACATATATACTTGTTACTACAATTTCACAACACCAGAGTCAAGTACTGGACAATACTACACATATATACTTGTTACTACACTATCACAACACCAGAGTCAAGTACTGGACAATACTACACATATATACTTGTTACTACACTATCACAACACCAGAGTCAAGTACTGGACAATACTACACAGATATACTTGTTACTACAATTTCACAACACCAGAGTCAAGTACTGGACAATACTACACATATATCCTTGTTACTACACTATCACAACACCAGAGTCAAGTACTGGACAATACTACACATATATACTTGTTACTACACTATCACAACACCAGAGTCAAATACTCAACAATACTACACATATATACTTGTTACTACACTATCACAACACCAGAGTCAAGTACTGGACAATACTACACATATATACTTGTTGCTACACTATCACAACACCAGAGTCAAGTACTGGACAATACTACACATATATGCTTGTTACTACACTATCACAACACCAGAGTCAAGTACTGGACAATACTACACATATATACTTGTTACTACACTATCACAACACCAGAGTCAAGTACTGGACAATACTACACATATATACTTGTTACTACACTATCGCAACACCAGAGTCAAGTACTGGACAACACTACACATATATACTTGTTACTACACTATCAAAACACCAGAGTCAAGTACTGGACAATACTACACATATATACTTGTTACTACACTATCTCAACACCAGAGTCAAGTACTGGACAATACTACACATATATACTTGTTACTACACTATCACAACACCAGAGTCAAGTACTGGACAATACTACACATATATACTTGTTACTACACTATCAAAACACCAGAGTCAAGTACTGGACAATACTACACATATATACTTGTTACTACACTATCTCAACACCAGAGTCAAGTACTGGACAATACTACACATATATACTTGTTACTACACTATCACAACACCAGAGTCAAGTACTGGACAATACTACACATATATACTTGTTACTACACTATCAAAACACCAGAGTCAAGTACTTGACAATACTACACATATATACTTGTTACTACACTATCACAACACCAGAGTCAAGTACTGGACAATACTACACATATATACTTGTTACTACACTATCACAACACCAGAGTCAAGTAATGGACAATACTACACATATATACTTGTTACTACGCTATCACAACACCAGAGTCAAGTACTGGACAATACTTCACATATATACTTGTTACTACAATTTCACAACACCAGAGTCAAGTACTGGACAATACTTCACATATATACTTGTTACTACAATTTCACAACACCAGAGTCAAGTACTGGACAATACTACACATATATACTTGTTACTACACTATCACAACACCAGAGTCAAGTACTGGACAATACTACACATATATACTTGTTACTACACTATCACAACACCAGAGTCAAGTACTGGACAATACTACACAGATATACTTGTTACTACAATTTCACAACACCAGAGTCAAGTACTGGACAATACTACACATATATCCTTGTTACTACACTATCACAACACCAGAGTCAAGTACTGGACAATACTACACATATATACTTGTTACTACACTATCACAACACCAGAGTCAAATACTCAACAATACTACACATATATACTTGTTACTACACTATCACAACACCAGAGTCAAGTACTGGACAATACTACACATATATACTTGTTGCTACACTATCACAACACCAGAGTCAAGTACTGGACAATACTACACATATATGCTTGTTACTACACTATCACAACACCAGAGTCAAGTACTGGACAATACTACACATATATACTTGTTACTACACTATCACAACACCAGAGTCAAGTACTGGACAATACTACACATATATACTTGTTACTACACTATCGCAACACCAGAGTCAAGTACTGGACAACACTACACATATATACTTGTTACTACACTGTCAAAACACCAGAGTCAAGTACTTGACAATACTACACATCTATCCTTGTTACTACACTATCACAACACCAGAGTCAAGTACTGGACAATACTACACATATATACTTGTTACTACACTATATCAACACCAGAGTCAAGTACTGGACATAACTACACATATATACTTGTTACTACACTATCACAACACCAGAGTCAAGTACTGGACAATACTACACATATATACTTGTTACTACACTATCAAAACACCAGAGTCAAGTACTTGACAATACTACACATATATACTTGTTACTACACTATCACAACACCAGAGTCAAGTACTGGACAATACTACACACATATACTTGTTACTACTCTATCACAACACCAGAGTCAAGTACTGGACAATACTACACATATATACTTGTTACTACACTATCACTATCACTGTATATTGTATCCTTGTATCCTTGTATCAACAGATTCATGAAAATACACACTATATTAATGAAGGTAAAAACTCTCACAACAACAAAATGCTTTCATTCCTCCAGAGTCGACTGGAAGACTTGAGAGGAATAAACGTCAAAACATGGAAAATAGCAGAATGTTGGCCTGAGATGAATAAACGTACATCAGCAATATCACAGATTAAGCAAAACGATAGGATTCCATTCGAGTTTTGCTGAAGGAGCAAAACATCACCTGACGTTCCATTTGTAGGAAACACTTGATTCTCTGCTGCTGATGTCAGCGGCTGCACTGATGCCTTCACAGCGACGACCTGAACCTCCATCCAGTCCTGCTCGCTTCTGGGTTCATTCATGGAGGAGGTTTGTTTTCCTCGGGTCAGAACTCAATGAGATCATGTGTCGGCACGAGCTGCTCGATGATGAGGATCAGCACCCCAGATTACAGGCGTGATCACTGGCACTGACAGAGGAGGCGCCGACGAGCCGGAGAATCAGGACCAGTCGTGGATTCACAGAGCGGTTCAATCAAATTCCCCGGGAACGACTTCACGAACGTCGTTGCTGAGGTAATTGGCCTCGTTCGGGTCGACGCGTTCCGTCTTTGTCTGTGGATTACAGCATCCAGCACTCCTGAGTTCATGGCTACATAAAATGAAAGAATAATCCAATCTGGAACGAAAAGCTGTCAGAGCAGGTGAGTTTATTTCTAAAGAGATGAAGGAAACTCACGTGAAAACTCTGGTGTCATGAAGTGAATGTTCTTCAAGACGCAGTAACTTCTCATCATGACCATGTTTTAATTATTACTTTATAAAGTTGCTCTGAAATCTGGACGAACAAGAGGTTACGAGAGTCTATTATGATGTAATAATGGCTTCACTCCTCCTCCAGCTGTGATCACACTTTGTTTATACAACCAGTCCCTTGGAGGTGGAGACCATTGATGACGCGCGGTGACAAACCTCCATGTTTGAATAATCACAGCAGGGTGGGTGTGGTTATGGTCAACAAGATTTAATCTCCAGAAAAGTGTTTTCAGTGGGCGGAGCTTAAGATCATTTTCTATTGTTAATGTTTCAATGAAAAGAGTTTTGTACAAACACACACTGATGATACAATAGAGTCACACATCACAACAACACACACACACTGATGATACAATAGAGTCACACATCACAACAACACACACACTGGTGATACAATAGAGTCACACATCACAACAACAAACACACACACTGATGATACAATAGAGTCACACATCACAACAACACACACACACTGGTGATACAATAGAGTCACACATCACAACAACAAACACACACTGATGTTACAATAGAGTCACACATCACAACAACACACACACACTGATGTTACAATAGAGTCACACATCACAACAACAAACAAACACTGATGTTACAATAGAGTCACACATCACAACAACAAACAAACACTGATGTTACAATAGAGTCACACATCACAACAACACACACACACTGATGTTACAATAGAGTCACACATCACAACAACACACACACACTGATGTTACAATAGAGTCACACATCACAACAACACACACACACACTGATGTTACAATAGAGTCACACACCACAACAACAACACACACACACACTGATGTTACAATAGAGTCACACATCACAACAACACACAAACTGGTGATACAATAGAGTCACACATCACAAACACACACTGATGTTACAATAGAGTCACACATCACAACAACAAACAAACACTGATGTTACAATAGAGTCACACATCACAACAACAAACAAACACTGATGATACAATAGAGTCACACATCACAACAACAAACAAACACTGATGTTACAATAGAGTCACACATCACAAACACACACTGATGTTACAATAGAGTCACACATCACAACAACAAACAAACACTGATGTTACAATAGAGTCACACATCACAACAACAAACAAACACTGATGTTACAATAGAGTCACACATCACAACAACACACACACACTGATGTTACAATAGAGTCACACATCACAACAACACACACACACTGATGTTACAATAGAGTCACACATCACAACAACACACACACACTGATGTTACAATAGAGTCACACATCACAACAACACGCACACACTGATGTTACAATAGAGTCACACACCACAACAACACACACACACACTGATGTTACAATAGAGTCACACATCACAACAACACACACACACTGATGTTACAATAGAGTCACACACCACAACAACACACACACACACTGATGTTACAATAGAGTCACACATCACAACAACACACACACACTGATGTTACAATAGAGTCACACATCACAACAACACACACACACTGATGTTACAATAGAGTCACACATCACAACAACACACACACACTGATGTTACAATAGAGTCACACACCACAACAACACACACACACACACTGATGTTACAATAGAGTCACACATCACAACAACACACACACACTGATGTTACAATAGAGTCACACACCACAACAACACACACACACACACTGATGTTACAATAGAGTCACACACACATTTTAGTTCAACTTGAAACAAATAATTTCTACTATAAGTAGAACCTCAGGTGCAGCAAGAAGACGATGAATCATTTATTTAAATAAATCAAGGCCAACTTTAAACAAAGTTTTGACGATGAAGTTGATGTTAATAATTAAAAGGCACGGATGAACAAACACAACTTCTTCTTAGTTTACCAGATTTCTTACTCTGGTTCTTGGAGGGAAACATTATGAATAATTAACGTCATTGTTATGAAGTTTATTTCGAGGTCAAGAAGCCAAAGATAAATCTGGTCCAGAAGCACTTGAGGGAAACATTGTTAGAATGAAGTATATGATGATGCAATAAAGAGACGAGTATATATCTTTATTTATATATTTCATCATGAGACTTGAGACCTCTATGAGTCGCGTCAACATATTCCATTTATTTTCCGACATTATTGAAGATAACGAACTGCATTCATGTCACACACACACTGAGTCATAATTAAATGTGTATAAATAAGTTATTGATGTTTTTCTCCACCTGGGATTAAAAGGGCAGCAATTAATTGTTTCCATTTTCTGTCTAATTCCTTGATTCATGTGCAGCTCATCGACTCGACGTGATTACATAGAGAATCTGAAACCGTTCTGTTTTCGTTGCGAGCGGATTATCTCGTTCCGTGCTCCCGTAAATAAACCGAGGCGATGATCGGCTCCAAGAACGTCGTCGATCGTGTTCGGTTCCCGCCTTTTGATGTGTGTTTTTCTTTGTGTGTAGTTGTCTTTTTAAAAGGTACACGATCGAAAACTGACAAAATAAACACCAACAGAGGTTTCACAACAATGCAGTTGCACTGTTCTGACACTGGGGGAACCAAACTTTTTTTTTTAAATACCTTTCCGATCCTACTTCTGACACCATGAGTCACAGTAGTGGAAAGTATGGCATCAGGTCTTCAAGTTCACCCTCTGCTGAGACCTTTAGATCTTTATGCTCCATGACTTCGGGATCAGATCTGGATCTTGACCTCGTGACTGATTTGAGATCGATATGGTTTTCATCTATCGTCATTTTGTCAAAGAAAGTTGAAAAAGAAAAAGGTCAAATAAAAGTGTGTTGAGATGTTTCTTGAAGGAGTCAGTAGATCATCAAACACAGATGTTTCTTGAAGGAGTCAGTAGATCATCAAACACTGATGTTTCTTGAAGGAGTCAGTAGATCATCAAACACAGATGTTTCTTGAAGGAGTCAGTAGATCATCAAACACAGATGTTTCTTGAAGGAGTCAGTAGATCATCAAACACAGATGTTTCTTGAAGGAGTCAGTAGATCATCAAACACAGATGTTTCTTGAAGGAGTCAGTAGATCATCAAACACAGATGTTTCTTGAAGGAGTCAGTAGATCATCAAACACAGATGTTTCTTGAAGGAGTCAGTAGATCATCAAACACTGATGTTTCTTGAAGGAGTCAGTAGATCATCAAACACAGATGTTTCTTGAAGGAGTCAGTAGATCATCAAACACAGATGTTTCTTGAAGGAGTCAGTAGATCATCAAACACAGAGATGTTTCTTGAAGGAGTCAGTAGATCATCAAACACAGATGTTTCTTGAAGGAGTCAGTAGATCATCAAACACAGAGATGTTTCTTGAAGGAGTCAGTAGATCATCAAACACAGATGTTTCTTGAAGGAGTCAGTAGATCATCAAACACAGAGATGTTTCTTGAAGGAGTCAGTAGATCATCAAACACAGATGTTTCTTGAAGGAGTCAGTAGATCATCAAACACAGAGATGTTTCTTGAAGGAGTCAGTAGATCATCAAACACAGATGTTTCTTGAAGGAGTCAGTAGATCATCAAACACAGGATCTTCTCGCCTGCAGTTCATACAAAACTCTGCAGCCAGAATCCTGAGCCGCTCTAGTAGAAGAACTCACATTTCTCCTTCAAACTCTTCACTGGCTGACAGTTTCTTTCAGGATCATTTTAAAATTCTGGTTCTTACTTTCAGATCTATTCATGGTCAGACCTTCCATCAGTGATCTGATCCAGACTTACACCCCAGCTCGGGCTCTGAGGTCTGTGGATCAGAATCTACTGATGGTTCCACGCACACGGTTCAGGACCAGAGGAGAGAAATCCTTCCAGGCTGTTGCTCCTAAGCTTTGGAACCATCTTCTCTCTCTTTGCACTTGATGATCTACTGACTCCTTCAAGAAACATCTGTGTTTGATGATCTACTGACTCCTTCAAGAAACATCTGTGTTTGATGATCTACTGACTCCTTCAAGAAACATCTGTGTTTGATGATCTACTGACTCCTTCAAGAAACATCTGTGTTTGATGATCTACTGACTCCTTCAAGAAACATCTTAAGACGTTTTTATTTGTTCAGGCTTTTCCTTGATTTTCTGGAACTCCTGTTGTGTTATCAGTTTTTTCTTGATCTTTAAAAGATATACTTTATTGAGTATTGTTGTGATTGTTTAAGCGCTTTGTGACCCTGGTCTGGACAAGCGCTATATAAATAAAAATTACTTACTTACTTCTTGTTTGGACACAAAATAAACTGTTACAATAGTGTAAACAACACAAGCACATTATAAGATCCAGATCATGTTGTGACATCATTTAAGTTTAGAGATTTTTATCACTTGAAACAGTTTGTGGTCAGTTTTTTTCAATGTTGAACTCGAGACACGTCTTTGTCAAACACCAGGTTTCTCAGTTTGACAGACTGACCTACAGTAAGTCACTCAAGTACTGACTCAACCCTGGACCTTTATCATCAGATAAGAAGCTCCCGGTCCATGATATCGATCTACTCCTCGTGTAAATTCGATGCTTCTAATATCAGCAGATAAAATACATTCATGTCACCGCAGGCTTCAGTGCAGTAGACAAGACTCTTGGTCATGGACGCCTGAACATACATCAGACATGTTTATAGAGTCCAAACTTTATCACACACCAGGGTCGTGTGTCTCTTCCTGCCAGAGCTCCAGGTGAGATCCAGGGTCAACATAAGACAGTGTGAAGTGAGTGAATCATGTTCGTGGCTGAAGAATCAATACCATGAACCCACAAAACATCTCTTCTCTCCGGACCCGGTGGTCTCGAGTGCGGAGACGCTGATCAATACACCAATCAACACGTCCTGCGTTCCTACCCCGGCGCGACGTCAACAAACAGCCGACACCTCCAGTGTCTCCCAGCGGATGAACGTCCAATAAAGCTGCTCAGGAAACCGAGATTACATGTGTGTGGAGGATCTTTCACATCTGAAAGCAATCTGCCACAATCTCGCCCGCGCTGGAGTCCCGACCTCAGATCCTGACGCTGAAGGTCGTCCACGCTCCTGGTTCCTGCACGAAAATACAGTCTGAACCGAGGGAACCGACTGTTCTTGGTGTTCTACTTTCAGGACATGAATGAGGTTAGTGTAGAAGACGAGGCACAGAAAACATGAGGTAAGGTTTGACTGATGATCGATGTCGTGTTTCGAAAAGTTACTTCAGAGTTTTTGCTTTTAATTAAACACGTTTTCATGGTTATTGTTATCAAAGGTGTAAGTCTGGATCAGATCACTGATGGAAGGTCTGACCATGAATAGATCTGAAAGTAAGAACCAGAATTTTAAAATGATCCTGAAAGAAACTGGCAGCCAGTGAAGAGTTTGAAGCAGAAATGTGAGTTCTTCTACTAGAGCGGCTCAGAATTTTCATGTTTCTTGTTGCCTGAGCATCAACCGAACCTGGTTTGAAGTGGAAACTTTTCTCCCTTCAAGGTCTGAATCACCTTGAGATGATGCTTGATCACCGACTACAGGGGGCGCCATAGCTCACATGTTAGAGTGGTCGGCTTGTGGCCTGAGAAGTTGTGGGTTCGATTTCCAGTTCCGGACGAGATTGTTGTGTCCCTGAGCAAGACACTTTACCATGATTTCTCCTGAGGGTTCAGCTGGTGCGTCGCAGCCTACTGCCATCAGTGTGTGATTCTGTTTGTGTGAATGCGTAACTTAGTGGCTGCTGAATAATCATTAAAAGCGCTGAATAAGTAAGAGCCATTTACCATAACTAGACCTAACCTCTCGATATGAACGAGTCTTCGACCTCCAACGTCACCCTCAAGGGCGTCCAGATGCGTTTATTTACTTTGTTCTCAGGTCGGCTGTTGTGCGTCGAAAATATCTTCCACAAGGAATCGTCCTTAAGATTCGACAAAGTCCTTCAAACTCACCTCAACTGTCCAGAGACTTCCCTCAGTTACACTATTCTTGTCGTATATAACTTTATTTTCTGATGACCTTCAAATTTGATCTTTTATTTTGTTCCTATAAGTACATTTTCAACTTTATTGACACGACACACTGTTTGTGAAGGACCCGCCCCAAAAACGGGCGACTTTCTTGGTGGTAAGCTCCGTCTGTTGTGAAATGTCTGAGCTAGAGTGTGTTTTCAAATACACTCAACCACACACTTTAGCATCGTTGCTAATCCTCGCTTGTGTTTTTGAGCTTGATTTGAGTTAGAAATGGAATTATGTGCAAAGATGCTACCAAAACTGTTCTTGCTTCAGAGTGAACTTTGAAGGTTCTGTATTCATCTCTCCTTGTACAAGTAAAATTGTTTTAAACTTTAAACCAACTCTGATCTCTGGTGTCAGTTCACTGAGTTTAAGTTCTAAGTCCAGGCCGGTGAATAAATGAAGCTTCTTCATCCATGTGTTAACAATCCTATCGATATCGTGACGCCATTAAACGAGAAATTAATCTTTTTCTTAGAGCCGAGTAGCTTTTGTGTCTATTTCTAATTTCCACATGAATAACTCGGTGTCTTCTCCGGAGCTGCAGGACGACAAAAGAAACGACTTTGAATTATTGTGGCTCTTGCTCTTTGGCGCTGAAAACCCCCGGGAGATGAAATTAGAAGCGAACAAGAGCTCTCGCCACATACTTTTAATTCCAGATCAAACTCTGCACTTTTTCCCGAGCGGCTGCCAGAGATGCAGGTGTTGCTGACATAACGTGTTCTGCTCGCTGGAGTTCTGAAGCCTCCCCGAAGGCGAGCAGCGAGCGTGACCTCCCGGTCCGACGGTAGCGAGCGAGGAGAGTGTCGACGGCAGCTCACATGTTTCATGCTCTACATCGTGTTCTGACGGAGCGTCGAGTCCACGAGGATCAACCGTGTTATGACAAGAGGCCGAGAACCAAAAGGTTAAGGCGAGCTTCACCTGCAGAAGCTTCTTGTAAACGTCGTCTCTTCATCCGTTGTTAACAGTCGTTTACTTGGGAAATCTCCAAAACACATTTTTATAAAAATTAAGCTAAATTATCTCCTTGGCAGAGGTATTCACTGTCAGAGTGCTGCTCCAGTTTGACACGTCTATGCATAAACTTCAAATAAAAAAACGAAAAAAAATAAATGTAAAACTTGTCGTTTACAAACGTTTAACTTCTCTATCCATCAATACTTTAATGACTTTTTTCTTGTAGTTTTTTTACTTGATATATTTTAATAAAATGTATATAAAATCAAACATTACACAATTTATTTGCCGCCTTCATCATGCATTTTTGGACGTATATTTTCCTGAAGATCATTGTTTGTTTTTTCTCCTCTTTTATTTGTCCTTTTTATGGGTTTTTGTTTCATACTTTTATATAGTATTTTTTAATAAAAACGTATATGAAATAATGATAAATTAAGTTAATAAAATGATGGCATAATAATGGTTGTTGAATTATTTATTATAATAATTTTAAAATGAATTATAATAAAATGTTATAAAATCAAATAAAAAAACTAAGCGTATCGTCAAAGTTCCTTTTATTTACTTAACTTTAAAATGTTCCTGTTATATAAGATTCTTCGTTCCTTCTTCTAACTGAGGGTCTCTTACAGCAGCAGTAAATGATGTGGCCCTCGAGGAACTATAACAGCCCCTGGTTTAGCATATTTTATCTGCTTCTCTTGTTCACAAAGTTTCACTTCTTTCCTCTAATTTATCCGAAGAAGCAGGAAGATGAAGGCGAGTCGGTCAAGCTTTGTTAGCGACGGTAAATGAACTTCTTTTGATTCTCTCGTGGATAAAACCCTCTTGTTTTTTCATTCTCAATCTCTGGTTCCTGTTTGTATTTGTTGCTGTTTGATCGTGTTTGAGTGTGTTTTGACCCCCATGTATTTATCTTGTTCATTTCGCCGTCTTGATATTCACTCTTTGTTTTCCGACGTTGAACTCTCGCAGGTCGAGTCTGTGTTTGTGGATCATCAGAAGCCTGGAGGCTGTGAACCCTCGACGTTCCACGTTTGAAAAGAAACAAAGAACAACAGAGGGAAGAAGAAGAAGACGTTTCAAAATAAAAGCAGCTAAATCATCGTCCTGGTCAAAAGAAATGGAGAAGTTAAGAAGTTTTTAGAAATGAACCGGTTGAACCTAGTTGTCGGAACACATTCATGTCTTCTGTTATTCCTTTACTCGAGCCTTAGATATTTTAATAACCAGAAACACTGAACAGAGTGTAAGAAAATATCTATACATCGCAATATTTTTGTTTCCGATACTTTTTTTTTTACCTTTGTATAAACATTTTATCTTAATTCTAAGTTATTTTATAGTTTATATGAATTTGTTTGTGTATAAAACAGAATCATTTAATGTTTTATTTTACAATTAACACTCAAATATTCACAGCATTTATTCAGTTGTTACTACTGTATCGAAATATATCGTCGTTACTACAGTATCGCAATATATCGTTGTTACTACAGTATCGCAATATATCGGTGTTACTACAGTATCGCAATACATTGTTGTTACTACAGTGTCGCAATATATTGTTGTTACTAAAGTATCGCAATATATCGTTGTTACTACAGTATCGCAATATATCGTTGTTACTACAGTATCGCAATACATTGTTGTTACTACAGTATCGCAATATATCGTTGTTACTACAGTATCAAAATATATCGTCGTTACTACAGTATCGCAATATATCGTCGTTACTACAGTATCGCAATATATCGTTGTTACTACAGTATCGCAATATATCGTCGTTACTACAGTATCGCAATATATTGTCGTTACTACAGTATCGAAATATATTGTCGTTACTGCAGTAACGACGATATATTATCGCAATATATCGTTGTTACTACAGTATCAAAATATATTGTCGTTACTACAGTATCGAAATATATCGTCGTTACTACAGTATCGCAATATATCGTTGTTACTACAGTATCGCAATATATCGTTGTTACTACAGTATCGCAATACATTGTTGTTACTACAGTATCGCAATATATTGTTGTTACTAAAGTATTGCAATATATAGTTGTTACTACAGTATCGCAATACATTGTTGTTACTACAGTATCGCAATATATCATTGTTACTATAGTATTGCAATATATCGTTGTTACTACAGTATCGAAATATATCGTCATTACTACAGTATTGCAATATATCGTTGTTACTACAGTATCGCAATATATCGTTGTTACTACAGTATCGAAATATATCGTCGTTACTACAGTATTGCAATATATTGTTGTTACTACAGTATCGCAATATATCATTGTTACTATAGTATTGCAATATATCGTTGTTACTACAGTATCGCAATATATTGTTGTTACTAAAGTATCGCAATATATAGTTGTTACTACAGTATCGCAATACATTGTTGTTACTACAGTATCGCAATATATCATTGTTACTATAGTATTGCAATATATCGTTGTTACTACAGTATCGAAATATATCGTCGTTACTACAGTATTGCAATATATCGTTGTTACTACAGTATCGCAATACATTGTTGTTACTACAGTATCGCAATATATTGTTGTTACTAAAGTATCGCAATATATAGTTGTTACTACAGTATCGCAATACATTGTTGTTACTACAGTATCGAAATATATTGTTGTTACTAAAGTATCGCAATATATAGTTGTTACTACAGTATCGCAATACATTGTTGTTACTACAGTATCGCAATATATCATTGTTACTATAGTATTGCAATATATTGTTGTTACTACAGTATCGAAATATATCGTCGTTACTGCAGTAACGACAATATATTATCGCAATATATCGTTGTTACTACAGTATCAAAATATATTGTCGTTACTACAGTATCGAAATATATCGTCGTTACTACAGTATCGCAATATATCGTTACTACAGTATCGCAATATATCGTTGTTACTACAGTATCGCAATACATTGTTGTTACTACAGTATCGCAATATATTGTTGTTACTAAAGTATCGCAATATATAGTTGTTACTACAGTATCGCAATACATTGTTGTTACTACAGTATCGCAATATATCATTGTTACTATAGTATTGCAATATATCGTTGTTACTACAGTATCGAAATATATCGTCGTTACTACAGTATTGCAATATATCGTTGTTACTACAGTATCGCAATATATCGTTGTTACTACAGTATCGAAATATATCGTCGTTACTACAGTATTGCAATATATTGTTGTTACTACAGTATCGCAATATATCATTGTTACTATAGTATTGCAATATATCGTTGTTACTACAGTATCGCAATATATTGTTGTTACTAAAGTATCGCAATATATAGTTGTTACTACAGTATCGCAATACATTGTTGTTACTACAGTATCGCAATATATCATTGTTACTATAGTATTGCAATATATCGTTGTTACTACAGTATCGAAATATATCGTTGTTACTACAGTATTGCAATATATCGTTGTTACGACAGTATCGCAATACATTGTTGTTACTACAGTATCGCAATATATTGTTGTTACTAAAGTATCGCAATATATAGTTGTTACTACAGTATCGCAATACATTGTTGTTACTACAGTATCGCAATATATCATTGTTACTATAGTATTGCAATATATCTTTGTTACTACAGTATCGAAATATATCGTCGTTACTACAGTATTGCAATATATCGTTGTTACTACAGTATCGCAATATATCGTTGTTACTACAGTATCGAAATATATCATCGTTACTACAGTATTGCAATATATTGTTGCTACTACAGTATCGCAATATATCATTGTTACTATAGTATTGCAATATATCGTTGTTACTACAGTATCGCAATATATTGTTGTTACTAAAGTATCGCAATATATCATTGTTACTATAGTATTGCAATATATCGTTGTTACTACAGTATCGCAATATATTGTTGTTACTAAAGTATCGCAATATATAGTTGTTACTACAGTATTGCAATATATCGTTGTTACTACAGTATCAAAATATATTGTTGTTACTACAGTATCGCAATACATTGTTGTTACTACAGTATCGCAGTATATAGTTGTTACTACAGTATCGCAATATATCATTGTTACTATAGTATTGCAATATATCGTTGTTACTACAGTATCGAAATATATCGTTGTTACTACAGTATCGCAATACATTGTTGTTACTAAAGTATTGCAATATATTGTTGTTACTAAAGTATCGCAATATATCATTGTTACTATAGTATTGCGATATATCGTTGTTACTACAGTATCGAAATATATCGTTGTTACTACAGTATCGAAATATATCGTTGTTACTACAGTATCGCAATACATTGTTGTTACTACAGTATAGCAATATGTCATCTTTACTACAGTATCGCAATATATAGTTGTTACTACAGTATAGCAATATGTCGTCTTTACTACGGTATCGCAATATATAGTTGTTACTACAGTATCGAAATATGTCGTCTTTACTACGGTATCGCAATATATAGTTGTTACTACAGTATCGAAATATATCGTTGTTACTACAGTATCGCAATAAATTGTTGTTACTACAGTATAGCAATATGTCGTCTTTACTACGGTATCGCAATATATTGTTGTTACTAAAGTATCGCAATATATAGTTGTTACTACAGTATAGCAATATATCCTACAACATCACAATATATTGTTGTTACTACATTATCAGAATCTGTCGTACTATATCGTTACTACAGTTTCACAATATATCCTACAACATCACAATATATCGTTGTTACTACAGTATCACAATATGTGGTAATATATGGTATCATCACACATGTATTCCTGACGATACACGACTGAACAGTTTCTCTAACTCATGATTTATCTCACATCAGCAAATCCATCTTCTTGAGGCGCGAGATGCAAGACTAACGATTCAGCTTCTCTCCTCGTGAAGGACGCTCACGATACGACGCTCACGATACGACGCTCAGGTTATCTTCGCTCCAGCGGCTCTCAAACCTGCTCTCGCCTCCAGAGCCTCCATTGATCAGGAGCTCATTCAAGAGTGAGGAACAGATTACCAGGATGGATGAAGCTCGCGCCGGAGTAATAACCGCGTCAACATCCACGCGCCCGAGAAACCGCGGCGTGAATGAAGAGGAAGGCGGCGCCAAGGTCGTCGCTCCTGCGGCGTCAAGGTCGTCGCTCCTGCGGCGTCAAGGTCGTCGCTCCTGCGGCGCCAAGGTCGTCGCTCCTGCGGCGCCAAGGTCGTCGCTCCTGCGGCGTCAAGGTCGTCGCTCCTGCGGCGCCAAGGTCGTCGCTCCTGCGGCGTCAAGGTCGTCGCTCCTGCGGCGTCAAGGTCGTCGCTCCTGCGGCGCCAAGGTCGTCGCTCCTGCGGCGTCAAGGTCGTCGCTCCTACGGCATCAAGGTCGTCGCTCCTGCGGCGCCAAGGTCGTCGCTCCTGCGGCGCCAAGGTCGTCGCTCCTGCGGCGCCAAGGTCGTCGCTCCTGCGGCGTCAAGGTCGTCGCTCCTGCGGCGCCAAGGCCGTCGCTCCTGCGGCGTCAAGGTCGTCGCTCCTGCGGCGCCAAGGTCGTCGCTCCTGCGGCGTCAAGGTCGTCGCTCCTGCGGCGCCAAGGTCGTCGCTCCTGCGGCGTCAAGGTCGTCGCTCCTGCGGCGTCAAGGTCGTCGCTCCTGCGGCGTCAAGGTCGTCGTTCCTGCGGCGTCAAGGTCGTCGCTCCTGCGGCGTCAAGGTCGTCGCTCCTGCGGCGTCAAGGTCGTCGCTCCTGCGGCGCCGGCGAACAATCGCGGGAATCAATTAAGAGAAGAAAGAAACAGAAGCGATTAAAAGGTTAAAGCTTCTCCTCACCGTGAACGAACTGGTGAGTGAATGAAACTGTTGACCAGCTTGAACGATGACCTTCGACCCCCGTGACCTTCAAGCTCTTATTGTTACCACCATGAGCCTGATTGATCAACGTGGGGAACTTCTACGGACCTGCTGAGAACCTCTCAGCCGGAGGTCGAAGTAGCTCCAGATTCTGAGGAACGAGGAGCATCTTCAGCTCAAGGAAACGCTGAGACAACGACAAGTTCAAGGGTCAAGGTTCACGTCACTGATGACCTTCGTTGGATGTTAGGTTCAAAGATTTTTAAAGTGTGTTTCTAGGGTCTTCTCCGACCGATGGTGAGAAGATCAGACCTCCAGGGACGACTCACCACATCTGATCAGACGAGGATCTTAGGACTTTCCTCTCTGCACGGTTCTGGCTCTTCCCGGGAGGGTCCCGAGACATTCCTAGGCCAGAGGAGTATTGATGGGAATCCCGGCTCTTTTCGGCTAATTTTTGATCAACAACAACATAAAATTATGCACGAAATGAATTATATAACAATTAATAATGTTAAAAAAACGTTATTTTTATTATATGAATCTAATTTTATTTATTCACTACAAATACAGTTAAAAAATAAATGATCAAATAAGAAAGAAAATACTTTCACAACTTGAAACTATTACATTTTCAGCTTTTTTTTCTCTTTCAAACACAATTAAAGTAAAACCAAAACTTTCACTTCAGTTCTTGATTCAAATATTCAAGTATTTTTCAATGTCTCCAAAATCTCTTGTATCTACAAAATATACACATTTCTCAGTATCTTTCAACACATCAGCAGTTTTTCTCTTTCCAATTTCCAACAAAAACACATTTTTCCGATAAGAAATTGCAGCAAATTTCTAAAGATCCGACAGAAAACTTTCCTTTTAACGTTTAAAAAGCTACACAACGTTATTTTTCATTCGTCCTGAAGGAGTTTCAAGTAGCGAGTAAAAATAAGAAGCAGATTCAATAACTGTATTCGTCTCGAACTTCACTTAAAAAATGTCTTCGGAGAAATTGACACGAGGAAAAGAAAAGTGTCGAAAATTGGTCTTGGGAAGAAAAACAAATCAAAGCAACATTGATGTCACTTTGTGTCGCGACAAATAATCGCCAGGAGCCTCTTGTTTAAGGAATATTTGAATCCACTGTTTTACGCTTTCAGAAAGAAAAGGAAGGAGAAATATGAGCTTGTTTTTAAAATATAACAAAGATAATGATTCTGATGCTTCAAGTCAACAAAAGTCATGAAGATTTTAGTGAAACAATGTTTGATCAAAAGTGAAGCAGATGAAGTCGTGTGATCATGTGATCTCTTTGAAAAACACACAGAAATACAGTCACATGATCTTTTCATTTTATAAATGTAATAAGAATTTGTGTGTGTGTGTGTGTGTATGTGTGTGTAAGTAAGTAAGTAAGTAATATTTATTTATATAGCGCTTTTTCAGACCAGGGTCACAAAGCGCTTAAACAA
The DNA here is from genome assembly GCF_982586985.1 of Callionymus lyra. Taxonomy (NCBI): domain Eukaryota; kingdom Metazoa; phylum Chordata; class Actinopteri; order Syngnathiformes; family Callionymidae; genus Callionymus; species Callionymus lyra. The sequence goes on along the minus strand of NC_141835.1, from coordinate 3,438,291 downwards.
TCAAAACAATACTCAAAAAAGTATATACTTTAAAGATCAAGATAATACTGAGAACAACACAGGAGTTCCAGAAAATCAAGGAAAAGCCTGAACAAATAGAAACGTCTTAAGATGTTTCTTGAAGGAGTCAGTAGATCATCAAACACAGATGTTTCTTGAAGGAGTCAGTAGATCATCAAACACAGATGTTTCTTGAAGGAGTCAGTAGATCATCAAACACAGATGTTTCTTGAAGGAGTCAGTAGATCATCAAACACAGATGTTTCTTGAAGGAGTCAGTAGATCATCAAACACAGATGTTTCTTGAAGGAGTCAGTAGATCATCAAACACAGATGTTTCTTGAAGGAGTCAGTAGATCATCAAACACAGAGATGTTTCTTGAAGGAGTCAGTAGATCATCAAACAAAGATGTTTCTTGAAGGAGTCAGTAGATCATCAAACACAGATGTTTCTTGAAGGAGTCAGTAGATCATCAAACACAGATGTTTCTTGAAGGAGTCAGTAGATCATCAAACACACATGTTTCTTGAAGGAGTCAGTAGATCATCAAACACAGATGTTTCTTGAAGGAGTCAGTAGATCATCAAACACAGATGTTTCTTGAACGAGTCAGTAGATCATCAAACACAGATGTTTCTTAAAGGAGTCAGTAGATCATCAAACACAGATGTTTCTTAAAGGAGTCAGTAGATCATCAAACACAGATGTTTCTTAAAGGAGTCAGTAGATCATCAAACACAGATGTTTCTTGAAGGAGTCAGTAGATCATCAAACACAGAGATGTTTCTTGAAGGAGTCAGTAGATCATCAAACACAGATGTTTCTTAAAGGAGTCAGTAGATCATCAAACACAGATGTTTCTTGAAGGAGTCAATAGATCATCAAACACAGATGATTCTTGAAGGAGTCAGTAGATCATCAAACACAGATGTTTCTTGAAGGAGTCAGTAGATCATCAAACACAGATGTTTCTTGAAGGAGTCAGTAGATCATCAAACACAGATGTTTCTTGAAGGAGTCAGTAGATCATCAAACACACATGTTTCTTGAAGGAGTCAGTAGATCATCAAACACAGATGTTTCTTGAAGGAGTCAGTAGATCATCAAACACAGATGTTTCTTGAAGGAGTCAGTAGATCATCAAACACAGATGTTTCTTGAAGGAGTCAGTAGATCATCAAACACTGATGTTTCTTGAAGGAGTCAGTAGATCATCAAACACACATGTTTCTTGAAGGAGTAAGTAGATCATCAAACACAGATGTTTCTTGAAGGAGTCAGTAGATCATCAAACACAGATGTTTCTTGAAGGAGTCAGTAGATCATCAAACACAGAAATGGTTCCAAAGCTTAGGAGCAACAGTCTGGAAGGATTTCTCTCCTCTGGTCCTGAAGTTCAGGAACCATCAGTAGATTCTGATCCACAGACCTCAGAGCCCGAGCTGGGGTGTAAGTCTGGATCAGATCACTGATGGAAGGTCTGACCACGAATAGATCTGAAAGTAAGAACCAGAATTTTAAAATGATCCTGAAAGAAACTGGCAGCCAGTGAAGAGTTTGAAGGAGAAATGTGAGTTCTTCTACTAGAGCGGGTTAGAATTCTGGCTGCAGAGTTTTATATGAACTGCAGGCGAGAAGATCCTTCTGGTTTAGACATGAACACAAACTGTTACAATAGTCCAGACGAGAAGAAACAAACGCATGGATAATAAGATCCAGATCATGTTCCGACAACATTTTCCTAAGTTTGGAGATTTTTCTCAGTTGAAGATTGTTGTTGTTGCAACAAGATCAAGATCAACAAGATCAGTTGTTGCAGTTGTGTCACACATTTATATGAAGGAGGTCCAGTTTCTTTTGACTTTGACAACAGGCGTCAATGAAGGGTATTTTTACATCAACAAGGTACTGAGAAATATTTAAGTACTTCATCTCAAAGTGTCGACTAAAAATCCTCTTTTGAAAGATGCTTCGTGTTTGAATCCGAGGAAAGTTACGAGTGAAGACGGCATCGATGTTTCCGAGGTGAGAAAACCAAGATCAACAACAAGGTCACATCTACGGATCGTTCTTGTGGATTCGTGTGTTTCAGTGTCAGACGTGATGATCGACGTGATGATCGACAGCTGCTGAAGATCACTAGAGTTCAGCGCGAGAGACAGAAGATGTGTTTGATATGACGGTCGAGGCCTCGTCTCGTCTGGACTAACATGACCAGATGGTGCCGGACGTAGACCGACGACACCTTCCTCCGCCGGAGCAGAAGATCCTCGGGTTGGCGTCTGACCTCCAACACCCAACCACGACCTTCAGAGGACGAGCGTTTGTACTGACGAACGTACAGAAGCCTGTGAATAGAAGAGAGAGACGGTGGGGAAGCGAGAACAATGGTGACAGATTGAGGCTAGCAGGACGCTCTGCTAACGACGCGCTCGGGTGGATCCGCCGCCTCCTCCTCCGCCTCATTAGAACCACGGAGAGTCACGACAACATGGTCTCGCTGAAGGAGGAAGATTCTTGGAAACGTCGTGAAGCTGCCGGAGCGACGGTAGAAACTCTTGACGTCACAACACGCCGGAGACTCCAGGAGAAGAAACTTCAGCTCAAACTGAGTCACAAACACAACAAAGTCTTTCGACGTTTCCTGCTGAGAAGTGAAGCCAAAGCCTCGACGTCCTCCTGGACCGTCAGAGACGAGCGTCGACCGACGAGTCGTTGATCAACCAGGAGAAAAAACGCTTTTTCTCTTCGAGCCGATTTCCAGCGGAAGACGAGGACGAACCTTTGGTTTTGGTTAAACAGCAGTTCTGATGGTCGTCCACGACGGCGTCGCAAACACATGAAAACATAGAATAATATTCTATGTGGTGAAGTTTTGATGAACATACTTAAGATCAGGACTTTATCATCATTATGGATGTATTAAGTTTTAAAGGATTTAAGGAAAATAAGCAAATCAGGCCTGAAATAAAGATGTTGATAATGAGGATAATATGTTCTTTATATTTGCACTTTTTCATCCCTTGATCTATGTTCTTTATATTTGCACTTTTTCATCCCTTGAACTATCTTCTTTATATTTGTACTTTGTCATCCCTTGCACTTTGTTCTTTATATTTGTACATTGTCATCCCTTGAACTATCTTCTTTATATTTGCACTTTGTCATCCCTTGAACTATCTTCTTTATATTTGCACATTGTCATCCCTTGAACTATCTTCTTTATATTTGCACTTTGTCATCCCTTGCACTTTGTTCTTTATATTTGCACACTGTCATCCCTTGAACTATCTTCTTTCTATTTGAACTTTGTCATCCCTTGAACTATCTTCTTTATATTTGTACTTTGTCATCCCTTGCCCTTTGTTCTTTATATTTGCACATTGTCATCCCTTGAACTATCTTCTTTCTATTTGAACTTTGTCATCCCTTGAACTATCGTCTTTATATTTGTACTTTGTCATCCCTTGCGCTTTGTTCTTTATATTTGCACATTGTCATCCCTTGAACTATCTTCTTTATATTTGAACTTTGTCATCCCTTGCACTATCTTCTTTATATTTGCACTTTGTCATCCCTTGAACTATCTTCTTTATATTTGCACATTGTCATCCCTTGCACTTTGTTCTTTATATTTGCACATTGTCATCCCTTGAACTATCTTCTTTATATTTGTACTTTGTCATCCCTTGCACTTTGTTCTTTATATTTGCACATTGTCATCCCTTGAACTATCTTCTTTATATTTGCACTTTGTCATCCCTTGAACTATCTTCTTTATATTTGCACTTTGTCATCCCTTGAACTATCTTCTTTATATTTGCACTTTGTCATCCCTTGAACTATCTTCTTTATATTTGCACTTTGTCATCCCTTGAACTATCTTCTTTATATTTGTACCTTGTCATCCCTTGAACTATATTCTTTATATTTGCACATTGTCATCCCTTGAACTATCTTCTTTATATTTGCACTTTGTCATCCCTTGAACTATCTTCTTTATATTTGCACTTTGTCATCCCTTGAACTATCTTCTTTATATTTGCACTTTGTCATCCCTTGAACTATCTTCTTTATATTTGTACTTTGTCATCCCTTGCACTTTGTTCTTTATATTTGCACATTGTCATCCCTTGAACTATCTTCTTTATATTTGCACTTTGTCATCCCTTGAACTATCTTCTTTATATTTGTACTTTGTCATCCCTTGCACTTTGTTCTTTATATTTGCACATTGTCATCCCTTGAACTATCTTCTTTATATTTGCACTTTTTCATCCCTTGATCTATGTTCTTTATATTTGCACTTTTTCATCCCTTGAACTATCTTCTTTATATTTGCACTTTGTCATCACTTGAACTATCTTCTTTATATTTGCACTTTGTCATCCCTTGCACTTTGTTCTTTATATTTGCACATTGTCATCCCTTGAACTATCTTCTTTATATTTGCACTTTGTCATCCCTTGAACTATCTTCTTTATATTTGCACTTTGTCATCCCTTGAACTATCTTCTTTATATTTGCACTTTGTCATCCCTTGAACTATCTTCTTTATATTTGTACCTTGTCATCCCTTGAACTATCTTCTTTATATTTGCACATTGTCATCCCTTGAACTATCTTCTTTATATTTGCACTTTGTCATCCCTTGAACTATCTTCTTTATATTTGCACTTTGTCATCCCTTGAACTATCTTCTTTATATTTGCACTTTGTCATCCCTTGAACTATCTTCTTTATATTTGCACTTTGTCATCCCTTGAACTATCTTCTTTATATTTGCACTTTGTCATCCCTTAACTATCTTCTTTATATTTGTACCTTGTCATCCCTTGAACTATATTCTTTATATTTGCACTTTGTCATCCCTTGAACTATCTTCTTTATATTTGTACTTTGTCATCCCTTGAACTATCTTCTTTATATTTGCACTTTGTCATCCCTTGAACTATCTTCTTTATATTTGCACTTTGTCATCCCTTGAACTATCTTCTTTATATTTGTACTTTGTCATCCCTTGCACTTTGTTCTTTATATTTGCACATTGTCATCCCTTGAACTATCTTCTTTATATTTGTACTTTGTCATCCCTTGCACTTTGTTCTTTATATTTGCAATTTGTCATCCCTTGAACTATCTTCTTTATATTTGCACTTTGTCATCCCTTGAACTATCTTCTTTATATTTGTACTTTGTCATCCCTTGAACTATCTTCTTTATATTTGAACTTTGTCATCCCTTGAACTATCTTCTTTATATTTGCACTTTGTCATCCCTTGAACTATCTTCTTTATATTTGTACTTTGTCATCCCTTGCACTTTGTTCTTTATATTTGCACATTGTCATCCCTTGAACTATCTTCTTTATATTTGCACTTTGTCATCCCTTGAACTATCTTCTTTATATCTGTACTTTGTCATCCCTTGCACTTTGTTCTTTATATTTGCACATTGTCATCCCTTGAACTATCTTCTTTCTATTTGAACTTTGTCATCCCTTGCACTATCTTCTTTATATTTGTGCTTTGTCATCCCTTGCGCTTTGTTCTTTATATTTGCACATTGTCATCCCTTGAACTATCTTCTTTCTATTTGAACTTTGTCATCCCTTGAACTATCTTCTTTATATTTGTACCCTGTCATCCCTTGAACTATCTTCTTTATATTTGCACTTTGTCATCCCTTGAACTATCTTCTTTATATTTGCACTTTGTCATCCCTTGAACTATCTTCTTTATATTTGAACTTTGTCATCCCTTGCACTATCTTCTTTTTATTTGTACTTTGTCATCCCTTGCACTTTGTTCTTTATATTTGCACATTGTCATCCCTTGAACTATCTTCTTTATATTTGAACTTTGTCATCCCTTGCACTATCTTCTTTTTATTTGTACTTTGTCATCCCTTGCACTTTGTTCTTTATATTTGCACATTGTCATCCCTTGAACTATCTTCTTTATATTTGAACTTTGTCATCCCTTGCACTTTGTTCTTTATATTTGCACATTGTCATCCCTTGAACTATCTTCTTTATATTTGAACTTTGTCATCCCTTGCACTTTGTTCTTTATATTTGCACATTGTCATCCCTTGAACTATCTTCTTTATATTTGCACTTTGTCATCCCTTGCACTTTGTTCTTTATATTTGCACATTGTCATCCCTTGAACTATCTTCTTTATATTTGAACTTTGTCATCCCTTGCACTATCTTCTTTATATTTGCACTTTGTCATCCCTTGCACTTTGTTCTTTATATTTGCACTTTGTCATCCCTTGCACTTTGTTCTTTATATTTGCACATTGTCATCCCTTGAACTATCTTCTTTCTATTTGAACTTTGTCATCCCTTGAACTATCTTCTTTATATTTGTACTTTTGTCATCCCTTGCTCTTTGTTCTTTATATTTGCACATTGGCATCCCTTGAACTATCTTCTTTATATTTGCACTTTGTCATCCCTTGCACTTTGTTCTTTATATTTGCAATTTGTCATCCCTTGAACTATCGTCTTTATATTTGCACTTTGTCATCCCTTGCGCTTTGTTCTTTATATTTGCTCTTTGTCATCCCATAATTTATGTCCTTTATATTTGCACTTTGTCATCCATTGAACTTTGTTCTTTATATAATATATATATATATATATATATATATATATATATATATATATATATATATATATATATATATCTATAATATAATAATCTTTAGCTCAGAAATAACGTGAACAAACAACAGATTCATATTTGAGCAGAGACTCCAGATGAAGTGAACTCTGCTGGAACAACAGTCCATGATAGATCAGCTGCTGTCGGGTCTGAACCTCGATTATCCAGACAAGTGGAGCGAGAGCTTCGTCAGCTGATGGAGCTGCAGATGAAACGTGATCCTCGGACTTCCTGCCTCCAAGAGTGGCTTTCCTGACGATCTTCTTCACACGGAGGAGTGTGAAGAAGAGCTGAGATGAACGATGAGGTGATGAACGATGAGGTGATGAACGATGAGGAGATGAATGATGAGGAGATGAATGATGAGGAGATGAACGATGAGGAGATGAATGATGAGGAGATGAACGATGAGGAGATGAACGATGAGGAGATGAACGATGAGGTGATGAACGATGAGGAGATGAACGATGAGGAGATGAACGATGAGGAGATGAACGATGAGGAGATGAACCATGAGGTGATGAACGATGAGGAGATGAACGATGAGGAGATGAACGATGAGGAGATGAACGATGAGGAGATGAACGATGAGGTGATGAACGATGAGGTGATGAACGATGAGGAGATGAACGATGAGGAGATGAACTATGAGGAGATGAACTATGAGGTGATGAACGATGAGGTGATGAACGATGAGGAGATGAACGATGAGGAGATGAACGATGAGGAGATGAACGATGAGGAGATGAACTATGAGGAGATGAACGATGAGGTGATGAACGATGAGGTGATGAACGATGAGGAGATGAACGATGAGGAGATGAACGATGAGGAGATGAACTATGAGGAGATGAACGATGAGGTGATGAAGAGATGAGGAGATGAACGATGAGGTGATGAACGATGAGGAGATGAACGATGAGGTGATGAAGATGAGGAGATGAACGATGAGGAGATGAATGATGAGGTGATGAAGATGAGGAGATGAATGATGAGGTGATGAACGATGAGGAGATGAACGATGAGGAGATGAACGATGAGGAGATGAACGATGAGGTGATGAAGAGATGAACGATGAACGATGAGGTGATGAACGTTGAAGAGATGAACGATGAACGATGAGGTGATGAACGATGAGGTGATGAAGAGATGAACGATGAACGATGAGGTGATGAACGTTGAAGAGATGAACGATGAACGATGAGGTGATGAACGATGAGGTGATGAACGATGAGGTGATGAACGTTGAAGAGATGAACGATGAACGATGAGGAGATGAACGATGAGGTGATGAATGATGAGGTGATGAACGTTGAAGAGATGAACGATGAACGATGAGGTGATGAACGATGAGGTGATGAACGATGAGGAGATGAAGATGAGGTGATGAACGATGAGTAGATGAACGATGAGGAGATGAACGATGAGGAGATGAACGATGAGGTGATGAACGATGAGAAGATGAACGATGAGGTGATGAACGATGAGAAGATGAACGATGAGGTGATGAACGATGAGGTGATGAACGATGAGGTGATGAACGATGAAGAGATGAACGATGAACGATGAGGTGATGAACGATGAGGTGATGAACGATGAGGAGATGAACGATGAGGTGATGAACGATGAGGAGATGAACGATGAGGTGATGAACGATGAGGAGATGAACGATGAGGTGATGAACGATGAGGAGATGAACGATGAGGAGATGAACGATGAGGTGATGAACGATGAGAAGATGAACGATGAGGAGATGAACGATGAGGAGATGAACGATGAGGTGATGAACGATGAGGTGATGAACGATGAGGAGATGAACGATGAGGTGATGAACGATGAGAAGATGAACGATGAGAAGATGAACGATGAGGTGATGAACGATGAGGTGATGAACGATGAGGTGATGAACGATGAGGTGATGAACGATGAGGTGATGAACGATGAGGTGATGAACGATGAGGTGATGAACGATGAGGTGATGAACGATGAGGAGATGAACGATGAGGTGATGAACGATGAGGTGATGAACGATGAGGAGATGAACGATGAGGTGATGAACGATGAGGAGATGAACGATGAGGTGATGAACGATGAGGAGATGAACGATGAGGAGATGAACGATGAGGAGATGAACGATGAGGTGATGAACGATGAGAAGATGAACGATGAGGTGATGAACGATGAGAAGATGAACGATGAGGTGATGAACGATGAGGAGATGAACGATGAGGTGATGAACGATGAGGAGATGAACGATGAGGTGATGAACGATGAGGTGATGAAGAGATGAACGATGAACGATGAGGTGATGAACGTTGAAGAGATGAACGATGAACGATGAGGTGATGAACGATGAGGTGATGAACGATGAGGTGATGAACGTTGAAGAGATGAACGATGAACGATGAGGAGATGAACGATGAGGTGATGAATGATGAGGTGATGAACGTTGAAGAGATGAACGATGAACGATGAGGTGATGAACGATGAGGTGATGAACGATGAGGAGATGAAGATGAGGTGATGAACGATGAGGAGATGAACGATGAGGAGATGAACGATGAGGAGATGAACGATGAGGTGATGAACGATGAGAAGATGAACGATGAGGTGATGAACGATGAGAAGATGAACGATGAGGTGATGAACGATGAGGTGATGAACGATGAGGTGATGAACGATGAAGAGATGAACGATGAACGATGAGGTGATGAACGATGAGGTGATGAACGATGAGGAGATGAACGATGAGGTGATGAACGATGAGGAGATGAACGATGAGGTGATGAACGATGAGGAGATGAACGATGAGGTGATGAACGATGAGGAGATGAACGATGAGGAGATGAACGATGAGGTGATGAACGATGAGAAGATGAACGATGAGGAGATGAACGATGAGGAGATGAACGATGAGGTGATGAACGATGAGGTGATGAACGATGAGGAGATGAACGATGAGGTGATGAACGATGAGAAGATGAACGATGAGAAGATGAACGATGAGGTGATGAACGATGAGGTGATGAACGATGAGGTGATGAACGATGAGGTGATGAACGATGAGGAGATGAACGATGAGGTGATGAACGATGAGGAGATGAACGATGAGGTGATGAACGATGAGGAGATGAACGATGAGGTGATGAACGATGAGGAGATGAACGATGAGGAGATGAACGATGAGGAGATGAACGATGAGGTGATGAACGATGAGAAGATGAACGATGAGGTGATGAACGATGAGAAGATGAACGATGAGGAGATGAACGATGAGAAGATGAACGATGAGGTGATGAACGATGAGGAGATGAACGATGAGGTGATGAACGATGAGGAGATGAACGATGAGGTGATGAACGATGAGGTGATGAACGATGAGGTGATGAACGATGAGGTGATGAACGATGAGGTGATGAACGATGAGGTGATGAACGATGAGGTGATGAACGATGAGAAGATGAACGATGAGGTGATGAACGATGAGAAGATGAACGATGAGGAGATGAACGATGAGGTGATGAACGATGAGGTGATGAACGATGAGGTGATGAACGATGAGGTGATGAACGATGAGGTGATGAACGATGAGGTGATGAACGATGAGGTGATGAACGATGAGAAGATGAACGATGAGGTGATGAACGATGAGAAGATGAACGATGAGGTGATGAACGATGAGGAGATGAACGATGAGGTGATGAACGATGAGAAGATGAACGATGAGGTGATGAACGATGAGGAGATGAACGATGAGGTGATGAACGATGAGGAGATGAACGATGAGGTGATGAATGATGAGAAGATGAACGATGAGGTGATGAACGATGAGGTGATGAACGATGAGGTGATGAAGATGAGGTGATGAAGATGAGGTGATGAAGATGAGGTGATGAACGATGAGGAGATGAACGATGAGGTGATGAACGATGAGGAGATGAACGATGAGGAGATGAACGATGAGGAGATGAACGATGAGGTGATGAACGATGAGGAGATGAACGATGAGGTGATGAACGATGAGGAGATGAACGATGAGGTGATGAACGATGAGGAGATGAACGATGAGGTGATGAACGATGAGGAGATGAACGATGAGGTGATGAACGATGAGGAGATGAACGATGAGGTGATGAACGATGAGGAGATGAACGATGAGGAGATGAACGATGAGGAGATGAACGATGAGGTGATGAACGATGAGGAGATGAACGATGAGGTGATGAACGATGAGGTGATGAACGATGAGGAGATGAACGATGAGGTGATGAACGATGAGGAGATGAACGATGAGGAGATGAACGATGAGGTGATGAACGATGAGGAGATGAACGATGAGGTGATGAACGATGAGGAGATGAAGATGAGGAGATGAAGATGAGGAGATGAACGATGAGGTGATGAACGATGAGGAGATGACGATGAGGAGATGAAGATGAGGAGATGAACGATGAGGTGATGAACGATGAGGAGATGACGATGAGGAGATGAAGATGAGGAGATGAACGATGAGGTGATGAACGATGAGGAGATGAAGATGAGGAGATGAAGATGGAGATGAACGATGAGGTGATGAACGATGAGGAGATGACGATGAGGAGATGAAGATGAGGTGATGAAGATGAGGAGATGAACGATGAGGTGATGAACGATGAGGTGATGAACGATGAGGAGATGAACGATGAGGTGATGAACGATGAGGAGATGAACGATGAGGTGATGAACGATGAGGAGATGAACGATGAGGAGATGAACGATGAGGAGATGAACGATGAGGAGATGAACGATGAGGAGATGAAGATGAGGAGATGAACGATGAGGTGATGAACGATGAGGAGATGAACGATGAGGTGATGAACGATGAGGAGATGAACGATGAGGAGATGAAGATGAGGAGATGAACGATGAGGAGATGAACGATGAGGAGATGAACGATGAGGAGATGAGGATGACGAGGATCTGGAAACATGGATTCAAACCCTCGCGTCGACGATGTTGATCTTTCTAAAGGATCTGCTCTGAGGCAGCGAAGCGAAGAACGAGAGTTTATTTTAAGTGTGGATTTAAAGAGCAAATGATCATCATTAGAGACGTCTGTGGTGACAAGTCACCGAAGGAGAAAAGATGCTATTTTCTGTGCTGTCATTATTACATTCTTACAACCAAGAACTGTGGCAGTAACTTAGCATCCGAGGGAAGAATAAATGAAACATCATCTTAAGTTTAAATATCAGTTTTATCAACTCACACTTTATTTAGTTCAACTATTATCAACTCTGGTGTCATTAAACATCAACTAGTATAAACTCTGGTGTCATTAAACATCAACTAGTATCAACTCTGGTGTCATTAAACATCAACTAGTATAAACTCTGGTGTCATTAAACATCAACTAGTATCGACTCTGGTGTCATTAAACATCAACTAGTATCAACTCTGCTGTCATTAAACATCAACTAGTATCAACTCTGGTGTCATTAAACATCAACTAGTATAAACTCTGGTGTCATTAAACATCAACTAGTATCAACTCTGCTGTCATTAAACATCAACTAATATCGACTCTGGTGTCATTAAACATCAACTCGTATCAACTCTGGTGTCATTAAACATCAACTAGTATCAACTCTGGTGTCATTAAACATCAACTAGTATCGACTCTGGTGTCATTAAACATCAACTAGTATCAACTCTGGTGTCATTAAACATCAACTAGTATCAACTCTGGTGTCATTAAACATCAACTAATATCGACTCTGGTGTCATTAAACATCAACTAGTATCAACTCTGGTGTCATTAAACATCAACTAGTATCAACTCTGGTGTCATTAAACATCAACTAGTATCGACTCTGGTGTCATTAAACATCAACTAGTATCGACTCTGGTGTCATTAAACATCAACTAGTATCAACTCTGGTGTCATTAAACATCAACTAGTATCGACTCTGGTGTCATTAAACATCAACTAGTATCAACTCTGGTGTCATTAAACATCAACTAGTATCGACTCTGGTGTCATTAAACATCAACTAGTATCAACGCTGGTGTCATTAAACATCAACTAGTATCAACGCTGGTGTCATTAAACATCAACTAGTATCAACGCTGGTGTCATTAAACATTAACTAGTATCTTCTCTGGTGTCATTAAACATCAACTAGTATCAACTCTGGTGTCATTAAACATCAACTAGTATCAACTCTGGTGTCATTAAACATCAACTAGTATCAACTCTGGTGTCATTAAACATCAACTAGTATCAACTCTGGTGTCATTAAACATCAACTAGTATCAACTCTGGTGTCATTAAACATCAACTAGTATCAACTCTGGTGTCATTAAACATCAACTAGTATCAACTCTGGTGTCATTAAACATCAACTAGTATCGACTCTGGTGTCATTAAACATCAACTAGTATCAACTCTGGTGTCATTAAACATCAACTAGTATCAACTCTGGTGTCATTAAACATCAACTAGTATCAACTCTGGTGTCATTAAACATCAACTAGTATCAACTCTGGTGTCATTATCATCAACTAGTATCGACTCTGGTGTCATTAAACATCAACTAGTATCAACTCTGGTGTCATTAAACATCAACTAGTATCAACTCTGGTGTCATTAAACATCAACTAGTATCAACTCTGGTGTCATTTAACATCAACTAGTATCAACTCTGGTGTCATTAAACATCAACTAGTATCGACTCTGGTGTCATTAAACATCAACTAGTATCAACTCTGGTGTCATTAAACATCAACTAGTATCAACTCTGGTGTCATTAAACATCAACTAGTATCAACTCTGGTCTCATTAAACATCAACTAGTATCAACTCTGGTGTCATTAAACATCAACTAGTATCAACTCTGGTGACATTAAACATCAACTAGTATCAACTCTGGTGTCATTAAACATCAACTAGTATCAACTCTGGTTTCATTAAACATCAACTAGTATCAACTCTGGTGTCATTAAACATCAACTAGTATCAACTCTGGTTTCATTAAACATCAACTAGTATCAACTCTGGTGTCATTAAACATCAACTAGTATCAACTCTGGTATCATTAAACATCAACTAGTATCAACTCTGGTGTCATTAAACATCAACTAATATCAACTCTGGTGTCATTAAACATCAACTAGTATAAACTCTGGTGTCATTAAACATCAACTAGTATCAACTCTGGTTTCATTAAACATCAACTAGTATCAACTCTGGTGTCATTAAACATCAACTAGTATCAACTCTGGTTTCATTAAACATCAACTAGTATCAACTCTGGTGTCATTAAACATCAACTAGTATCAACTCTGGTGTCATTAAACATCAACTAGTATCGACTCTGGTGTCATTAAACATCAACTAGTATCAACTCTGGTGTCATTAAACATCAACTAGTATCTACTCTGGTGTCATTAAACATCAACTAGTATCAACTCTGGTGTCATTAAACATCAACTAGTATCAACTCTGGTGTCATTAAACATCAACTAGTATCAACTCTGGTGTCATTAAACATCAACTAGTATCGACTCTGGTGTCATTAAACATCAACTAGTATCAACTCTGGTGTCATTAAACATCAACTAGTATCTACTCTGGTGTCATTAAACATCAACTAGTATCAACTCTGGTGTCATTAAACATCAACTAGTATCGACTCTGGTGTCATTAAACATCAACTAGTATCAACTCTGGTGTCATTAAACATCAACTAGTATCTACTCTGGTGTCATTAAACATCAACTAGTATCAACTCTGGTGTCATTAAACATCAACTAGTATCTACTCTGGTGTCATGTAATAAATGTTCTTCAAGACGCAGTAACTTCTCATCATGACCATGTTTTAATTATTACTTTATAAAGTTGCTCTGAAATCTGGACGAACGAGAGGTTACGAGAGTCCATTATGACGTAATGAATGGCTTCACTCCTCCTGCAGCTGTAATCATGCTTTGTTTATACAACGAGTCCCTTGGAGGTGGAGACCATTGATGACACGCGGTGACAAACCTCCATGTTTGACCAATCACAGCAGAGTAGGTGTGGTTATGATCAACAAGATTTCACAACACACACACACTGGTGATACAATAGAGTCACACATCACAACAACACACACACAATGATGATACAATAGAGTCACACATCACAACAACACACACACAATGATGATACAGTAGAGTCACACATCACAACAACACACACACACTGGTGATACAATAGAGTCACATATCACAACAACACACACACAATGATGATACAATAGAGTCACACATCACAACAACACACACACTGATGATACAATAGAGTCACACATCACAACAACACACACACACTGGTGATACAATAGAGTCACACATCATAACAACACACATACACACTGATGATACAATAGAGTCACACATCACAACAGCACACACACACACTGAGATACAATAGAGTCACACATCACAACAACACACACACATACTCATGATACAATAGAGTCACACATCACAACAACACACACACACTGGTGATACAATAGAGTCTCACATCACAACAACACACATACACACTGATGATACAATAGAGTCACACATCACAACAGCACACACACACACTGAGATACAGTAGAGTCACACATCACAACAACACACACATACTCATGATACAATAGAGTCACACATCACAACAACACACACACACTGGTGATACAATAGAGTCACACATCACAACAACACACACACTGATGATACAATAGAGTCACACATCACAACAACACACACACTGATGATACAATAGAGTCACACATCACAACAACACACACACTTACTGATGATACAATAGAGTCACACATCACAACAACACACACACACTGATGATACAATAGAGTCACACATCACAACAACACACACAATGATGATACAGTAGAGTCACACATCACAACAACACACACACATACTGATGATACAATAGAGTCACACATCACAACAACACACACACAATGGTGATACAGTAGAGTCACACATCACAACAACACACACACACTGATGATACAATAGAGTCACACATCACAACAACACACACACAATGATGATACAGTAGAGTCACACATCACAACAACACACACACATACTGATGATACAATAGAGTCACACATCACAACAACACACACAAACTGATGATACAATAGAGTCACACATCACGACAACACACACACACTGATGATACAATAGAGTCACACATCACAACACACACACTGATGATACAATAGAGTCACACACCACAACAACAAACACACACTGATGATACAATAGAGTCACACATCACAACAACACACACACACTGATGATACAATAGAGTCACACATCACAAAAACACACACTTTAGTTACACTCTAAGATTGAGTTATAAACTGTATTATTCAACTAAAGAATGTAAAATACAAAAAACCCAAACATTTTAAACGTCAAACATATCAAACGTGTTTTTATGTAAATATTTGATTCTAAAAAACGACATTTTGAAAACTTCCCTGAAGATGTTTTTCAAACTAACTTTGGACGTTGTTGTCGCGGATCATTAGAAACGTTTGTCACTTGAAGTAGATCTCGCTCTAATACTCTCTAATACTCTGTCCATCACAGAACTGTTGGAACCTCATTTAATTGGCAATTATCTTAAAAACAATCATTAATCACCTGAAAACAACAAGACAAACATCAATTGTTCCACAAAAGTCAACTTTTCTTCTTCCTGTCAAAGACTCTCTGGAGACACAAACACAAACATGCTGAAGTAAAAACCAGTTCATGTTGAAAATACTTTGAACCAAAGGTTATGAAACCTGAGGTTTAGAGACGAACGCTCGTCTCATGAAGAGAACAAAGAACATTAGACACTTCATGAAGAGAACAAAGAACATTAGAAACTTCATGAAGAGAACAAAGAACATTAGAAACTTCATGAAGAGAACAAAGAACATTAGAAACTTCATGAAGAGAACAAAGAACATTAGAAACGTCAAATGTGTCAAAAAATGTTTTTCTTGATCATCGAGTGAAAGTTAACAAGTAGTTGAACAAGAAACACATGTTAACTATCGATAAGTAACTAATTTGTGTAGGTGAAGGCATGATGTTATTCTGTGGAACTTTGTATCCTTTTCTTTTACGTTATTTCCTTTGATCTTTGTTCTTTGTATTTGTACTTTTTCATCCCTTGAACTTTGTTATTTATGTTTACACTTTGTCATCCATTTGAACATGGTTCTTTATATTTGCACTTTGTTATCCCTTGACCTTTGTTATTTATTTTAGCACTTTGTCATCCCTTGCACTTTGTTCTTTGTATTAGCACTTTGTCATCCCTTGCACTTTGTTCTTTGTATTAGCACTTTGTCATCCCTTGCACTTTGTTCTTTATATTTGCACTTTGTCATCCCTTTGAACATAGTTCTTTATATTAGCACTTTGTTATCCCTTGCCCTTTGTTCTTTATATTTGCACTTTGTCATCCCGTGACCTTTGTTCTTTTTATTTGCAATTGGTGAACAGAAAGCATTGTGGGAGGTTCAGGGAAGCACAGTGGTGTGAGGGTAGCTAAGCACGTGCATGCAGTCAGTAGGAAAGTGTGCAGCGGTGAGTGAGTCAAGGGGACCATGACGTCGTCCGATGATATAGTGAGTTCAAATATATTTAAAATTTGCTAAACTTTATCAACACAAGTTGGAAAAACAATGTCGCTCAGCTGGTGTGGGAATGTCTCGGGGTCCTACAGGAAGAGCCAGGACTGAAAATGTGAAGAAAAAACAAACGTTTAAATCATTTATTAAAGAACAATATTTTCTCCCTGGATTTATAAACCTTTGGCAAAATGGCTGATGGTGAAATAAACTTTATTGAACACGTGGACGATGACGAGCGAGAACCTGCTCTGGAAGAAAAGAGTGTTTTAAGAGAAGCTCTGCTGATGCAACAGTGATGAAGCCTCAGTGAGTCGTTATCTCGTCCTCGTCCGGCTGCTCTCATCCGTCAGGACCGGCTCGCTTCCAGGCGACAAACCTCTGGTTTCTCAGCCGAGCTGAAGCTGAGATGATGATGGAAGAGTCGCAGGAACCAGGTGAAGATGTTCCTCTGCAGCGACGTCACGTTCGTGGAGATCCTTCTGTAAATGTTTACAAACAAACTCACATCAAGGTTTTCATGCAACACTTAAATAATGAATCTATGAATCTCTTGTAAAACATCTGGTTTATTCACTGAAATCTTGTTTATTTTTTTACGGATGTTACGTTTTAGGATTGTTTGTATTTACACAAAACATAATAAAGTGTGAAAAAACATTTGTGATTTTGATGAAGAATTAAAACAGCCACTAAATCAAGATAAACATGATCTGTTAACAATTCTCTTCATAGAATCTTTATATTAAATTCTTATCATACGAGCACGACTGTATCAAACACTGATCGACTCGATCCTTTCAACACCATTGATTGTTGGTGTGAAGTCATGGATGATGTTGGTTTCCTGGTCGATCATCAGAGTCTCGCTCGCAGGCGAGTGTGAGAACAAGTGTTTCTTCATCTCGTTCATATTTGACGAGCGTCCTTGAGCGAGACCACAAATCAAACCTTCAGTCAACAGCAGCAGCAGAGAAAACAGACGATCTCGACTCACAATCTGCTGCACAGATGTTTTACTGCTCGACGCTGATGTAGAAACTCTTTCACAGACGTTTCTCTTAAACTGGTGAATAACTTATGACTCGTTGAAGCTTCAGATCCTCAGGTTTATAGTGTTGGACTCAACGAGAGGGAAGTTATGAAGTGTTGACACCTTCAATGTTTTTACCTTTGATTCCAGTATGTATTACATCAGAGTATTACATCAGAGAGGGTATAACATCAGAGTATTACATCAGAGTATATTTTACATCACAGTATGTATTAAATCGGAGTATTACATCAGAGTATGTATCACAATCAGAGTATGTATCACATCAGAATATTACATCAGAGTATGTAATACATCAGAGTATTACATCAGAGTATGTATCACAATCAGAGTATGTATCACATCAGAATATTACATCAGAGTATGTAATACATCAGAGTATTACATCAGAGTATGTATCACATCAGAATATTACATCAGAGTATATATTACATCAGAGTATTACATCAGAGTATGTATCACATCAAAGTATGTATCACATCAGAGTATGTATCACATCAGAATATTACATCAGAGTATGTATCACATCAGAATATTACATCAGAGTATGTATTACATCAGAGTATTACATCAGAGTATGTATCGCATCAGAGTATGTATCACATCAGAATATTACATCAGAGTATGTATTACATCAGAGTATTACATCAGAGTATGAATCGCATCAAAGTATGTATCACATCAGAATATTATCAGAGTATGTATCACATCAGAGTGTGTATTACATCAGAGTATACTTTACATCAGAGTATGTATTACATGGGAGTATTACATCAGAGTATGTATTACATCAGAGTATGTATCACATCAAAGTATTACATCAGAGTATGTATTACATCAGAAAATATATTACATCAGAGTATGTATTACATCAGAGTATGTATTACATGGGAGTATTACACCAGAGTATGTATCACATCAGAGTATTACATCGGAGTATGTATTACATCAGAGTATGTATCACATCAAAGTATTACATCAGAGTATGTATTACATCAGAAAATATGACATCGGAGTACTACATCAGAGTATGTATCACATCAGAGTATATATAACATCAGAGTATTACATCAGAGAGTGTAACACATCAGACTATTACATCAGAGTATGTATTACATCAGAGTATGTATTACATCAGAGTATGTATTACATCAGAGTATATATAACATCAGAGTATTACATCAGAGAGTGTAACACATCAGACTATTACATCAGAATATGTATTACATCAGAGTATGTATTACATCAGAGTATGTATTACATCAGAGTATGTATCACATCAGAGTATATATAACATCAGAGTATTACATCAGAGAGTGTAACACATCAGACTATTACATCAGAGTATGTATTACATCATAGTATATATAACATCAGAGTATTACATCAGAGAGTGTATGACATCGGAGTACTACATCAGAGTATGTATCACATCAGAGTATATATAACATCAGAGTATTACATCAGAGAGTGTAACACATCAGACTATTACATCAGAGTATGTATTACATCAGAGTATGTATTACATCAGAGTATGTATTACATCAGAGTATATATAACATCAGAGTATTACATCAGAGAGTGTAACACATCAGACTATTACATCAGAGTATGTATTACATCAGAGTATGTATTACATCAGAGTATGTATTACATCAGAGTATATATAACATCAGAGTATTACATCAGAGAGTGTAACACATCAGACTATTACATCAGAGTATGTATTACATCAGAGTATGTATTACATCAGAGTATGTATTACATCAGAGTATGTATCACATCAGAGTATATATAACATCAGAGTATTACATCAGAGAGTGTAACACATCAGAGTATTACATCAGAGTATGTATTACATCAGAGTATGTATTACATCAGAGTATGTATTACATCAGAGTATATATAACATCAGAGTATTACATCAGAGAGTGTAACACATCAGACTATTACATCAGAATATGTATTACATCAGAGTATGTATTACATCAGAGTATGTATTACATCAGAGTATGTATCACATCAGAGTATATATAACATCAGAGTATTACATCAGAGAGTGTAACACATCAGACTATTACATCAGAGTATGTATTACATCATAGTATATATAACATCAGAGTATTACATCAGAGAGTGTATGACATCGGAGTACTACATCAGAGTATGTATCACATCAGAGTATATATAACATCAGAGTATTACATCAGAGAGTGTAACACATCAGACTATTACATCAGAGTATGTATTACATCAGAGTATGTATTACATCAGAGTATGTATTACATCAGAGTATATATAACATCAGAGTATTACATCAGAGAGTGTAACACATCAGACTATTACATCAGAGTATGTATTACATCAGAGTATGTATTACATCAGAGTATGTATTACATCAGAGTATATATAACATCAGAGTATTACATCAGAGAGTGTAACACATCAGACTATTACATCAGAGTATGTATTACATCAGAGTATGTATTACATCAGAGTATGTATTACATCAGAGTATGTATCACATCAGAGTATATATAACATCAGAGTATTACATCAGAGAGTGTAACACATCAGACTATTACATCAGAGTATGTATTACATCATAGTATATATAACATCAGAGTATTACATCAGAGAGTGTATGACATCGGAGTACTACATCAGAGTATATATCACATCAGAGTATATATAACATCAGAGTATTACATCAGAGAGTGTATGACATTGGAGTACTACATCAGAGTATATATCACATCAGAGTATATATAACATCAGAGTATTACATCAGAGAGTGTATGACATCGGAGTACTACATCAGAGTATATATCACATCAGAGTATATATAACATCAGAGTATTACATCAGAGAGTGTATGACATCGGAGTACTACATCAGAGTATGTATCACATCAGAGTATATATAACATCAGAGTATTACATCAGAGAGTGTAACACATCAGACTATTACATCAGAGTATGTATTACATCATAGTATGTATTACATCAGAGTATGTATTACATCATAGTATATATAACATCAGAGTATTACATCAGAGAGTGTAACACATCAGACTATTACATCAGAGTATGTATCACATCAGAGTATATATAACATCAGAGTATTACATCAGAGAGTGTAACACATCAGACTATTACATCAGAGTATGTATCACATCAGAGTATATATAACATCAGAGCATTACATCAGAGAGTGTAACACATCAGACTATTACATCAGAGTATGTATTACATCATAGTATATATAACATCAGAGTATTACATCAGAGAGTGTAACACATCCGACTATTACATCAGAGTATGTATTACATCATAGTATATATAACATCAGAGTATTACATCAGAGAGTGTATGACATTGGAGTACTACATCAGAGTATGTATCACATCAGAGTATATATAACATCAGAGTATTACATCAGAGAGTGTAACACATCAGACTATTACATCAGAGTATGTATTACATCAGAGTATGTATTACATCATAGTATGTATTACATCAGAGTATGTATTACATCAGAGTATGTATTACATCATAGTATGTATTACATCAGAGTATGTATTACATCAGAGTATGTATTTTTAAGGACATATTACTGTCATTCACTGATTTTCAACTTTTACTACGATCATGAATCATTGAAACTGAAAAGAGAAACGATTGAAAGTATCTTCTGATGAAACATGTACTCGTGTCCAGAGACGTCATCGGCAGCAACACTCGCTCAGAGTAATGTCGCTCGAGAGCCAACGAATAATCAACGTCCGACGCACAGAGAAGCTTTAATAACTCACGCCGAGCTGATGCACAGATTAGTCGCCGGCAGGAAAAGCAGTCGAGAGCAGATCAATCATCGGCGCAAAGTTGTCGAGAACAAAATCCATCCTGCGTGCGACGAAAACACTGATGTCGTGATTTATCGACGTTCATTCATCAGCGTTGACGTGTACTTCGAGTCTCAGGAAACTTATCACGTAACTTTGTAAAGTAACACGTTGGTTAAGGGCCGCAAATGGGACCCCGGGCCAGACTTGAATTATTCATCTCTGACTTCATTGATCCGTTTTTTCTTAATCATTCAAGAACTTTAGGAATTGAACACCTGGACGTTCCTGACGTGAAGCTTCGACGTCCACCAGAGACTCAGAGTAGAGCCTCCAGAGTTTCTCTCCCAGAACTAGTTTGTGTCAAAATGAAGGAATCCAAGAGAATTTACAGAAACTTACTTGTGAGAATAAAGAAGTTTTGTGAAAAACACTCACATCAACAAAAAGAAAGTAGAAAAAGGTGAAGCTGCCAAGAAGGTGTTTTATTCCCTGGATATTTGTTTTCTTCATGATTTATCAACTCATAGAACTTCCTGCAATAAACAGATTCTACTCGTGTATTCAAGCGTTTCTGAGGAAGAAACTCTCGTCCTCGCAGTTATGTTGCCGAAGATTCAACGTCGTCCGGAACGAAGAGTTCATTAAAAGCATCTCATGAGGAAATTATATCAACTTAACGTCGATTCAAACCTCGTTAATATTTAGAATCAATCGAGCAAAACATCCTCAGATTATTATCTGTAGCTGTGAGAGTCGTTTAGTCCAGAGGAGAGTTTTCCTGGAGTCACAACTCTTCAGACACATTTACAAACTCTTCAGACACATTTACAAACTATTCAAACACATTTACAAACTCTTCAGACACATTTACAAACTCTTTCAACACATTTACAAACTCTTCAGACACATTTAAAAACTCTTGAGACACATTTACAAACTCTTTCAACACATTTACAAACTCTTCAGACACATTTAAAAACTCTTGAGACACATTTACAAACTCTTCAGACACATTTACAAACTCTTCAGACACATTTACAAACTCTTCAGACACATTTACAAACTCTTCAGACACATTTACAAACTCTTTCAACACATTTACAAACTCTTCAGACACATTTAAAAACTCTTGAGACACATTTACAAACTCTTGAGACAAATTTACAAACTCTTGAGACACATTTACAAACTCTTGAGACACATTTACAAACTCTTCAGACACATTTACAAACTCTTCAGACACATTTACAAACTCTTGAGACACATTTACAAACTCTTTCAACACATTTACAAACTCTTTCAACACATTTACAAACTCTTCAGACACATTTACAAACTCTTCAGACACATTAACAAACTCTTCAGACACATTTACAAACTCTTCAGACACATTAACAAACTCTTCAGACACATTTACAAACTCTTCAGACACATTAACAAACTCTTGAGACACATTTACAAACTCTTCAGACACATTTACAAACTCTTTCAACACATTAAAAAACTCTTGAGACACATTTACAAACTCTTCAGACACATTAACAAACTCTTGAGACACATTTACAAACTCTTCAGACACATTTACAAACTCTTCAGACACATTTACAAACTCTTCAGACACATTTACAAACTCTTCAGACACATTTACAAACTCTTCAGACACATTAACAAACTCTTGAGACACATTTACAAACTCTTCAGACACATTAACAAACTCTTGAGACACATTTACAAACTCTTAAGACACATTAACAAACTCTTGAGACACATTTACAAACTCTTCAGACACATTAACAAACTCTTGAGACACATTTACAAACTCTTAAGACACATTTACAAACTCTTCAGACACATTTACAAACTCTTCAGACACATTAACAAACTCTTGAGACACATTTACAAACTCTTAAGACACATTAACAAACTCTTCAGACACATTTACAAATTCTTCAGACACATTTACAAACTCTTCAGACACATTAACAAACTCTTCAGACACATTTACAAACTCTTAAGACACATTAACAAACTCTTGAGACACATTTACAAACTCTTCAGACACATTAACAAACTCTTGAGACACATTTACAAACTCTTAAGACACATTTGCAAACTCTTAAGACACATTTGCAAACTTTTCAGACACATTTACAAACTCTTCAGACACATTAACAAACTCTTCAGACACATTTAAAAACTCTTAAGACACATTAACAAACTCTTCAGACACATTTACAAACTCTTCAGACACATTAACAAACTCTTGAGACACATTTACAAACTCTTCAGACACATTTACAAACTCTTGAGACACATTTACAAACTCTTAAGACACATTAACAAACTCTTCAGACACATTAACAAACTCTTCAAACACATTTACAAACAAACTCGCAAACTCTTCAGACACATTTACAAACTCTCCAAACACATTTACAAACTCTTCAGACAGATTTGCAAACTCTTCAAAACATTTACAAACTCTTCAAACACATTTACAAACTATTCAAACACATTTACAAACTCTTGAAAAACATTTACAAACTCTTCAAACACATTTACAAACTCTCCAAACACATTTACAAACTCTTCAGACACATTTGCAAACTCTTCAAAACATTTACAAACTCTTCAAACACATTTACAAACTATTCAAACACATTTACAAACTCTTCAGACACATTTACAAACTCTTCAGACACATTTACAAACTCGTAAAACACATTTACAAACTCTTCAAACACATTTACAAACTTTTCAGACACATTTACAAACTCTTCAAATACATTTCAAACTCTTCAAACACATTTACAAACTTTTCAGACACATTTACAAACTCTTCAAATACATTTCAAACTCTTCAAACACATTTACAAACTCTTCAGACACATTTACAAACTCTTCAGACACATTTACAAACTCGTCAAACACATTTCAAACTCTTCAAACACATTTACAAACTCTTCAAACACATTTCAAACTCTTCAAACACATTTACAAACTCTTCAAACACATTTACAAACTTTTCAGACACATTTACAAACTCTTCAAATACATTTCAAACTCTTCAAACACATTTACAAACTCTTCAGACACATTTACAAACTCTTCAGACACATTTGCAAACTCTTCAAAACATTTACAAACTCTTCAAACACATTTACAAACTCTTCAAACACATTTACAAACTATTCAAACACATTTACAAACTCTTCAGACACATTTACAAACTCTTCAGACACATTTACAAACTCTTCAGACACATTTACAAACTCGTCAAACACATTTCAAACTCTTCAAATACATTTCTAACTCTTCAAACACATTTACAAACTCTTCAAACACATTTAAAAAATTCAAACACATCTGAGACCAACGGTTGCACTTACACTTCATGTTCTGAGTACCAGTCAATGAGAATAGTAGTAGAAGAAGAAGCTGTCGACTCATTTCCTGTTAGTGTGTAGCAGCAGAGTTTGATTTGAGACGTACTATCCGGTAGAATAAAGTACGTGTCTTACACTGTAAAGCATTGAAGTGCACAATCCTTAACGCATGGCGGCGCGTTTAGACGCAGCAGCCGAGTGGTCTCCCTTCGGTGTTTGGTTTATTTACTGGTGTGTATTTTAACTCTTCAAATATATATATAAATAGTTAAGTGTTCGACTTACAAAACAAACGTTTCTTGTTGTGTATTTCTCATAAATATTTTCTTTAAATCAGTAAATAAAACGGAGAGAGTTAACGTTGCATCAGAGGTTCAAACCCGGTGCCCTGAGGCACACCTCGACTCACCTTCACAACTAACTGATCACCTGATAAAACTCAAATATTAGGAACAAAATGTATTTTGAAGCCAATTTCGACAAGTCATGTGTGTGTGTGTGTGTGTGTGATAATGTGTGTGTGTGTGTGTTAATGTGTGTGTGTGTGTCTGTCACCAGCCAACAGGAAATGAAGCTGCTCTGATCAGACACACACAGGAATGAAAAAGATGATTAAAAAGATGTCAGATACTGTTGAGGTTGAAGGTCGTCGTCAATAGACGTTTGTTTTCATCTCACAACACGAGCCAGAAAAACACACTTTTTATTCCACAGTTTTACCTCGTTTTTAAGGTACGAAGATGCAAAATAAAGATTCTAGGGACGTTAATTAAATACAATACTCACAACTGTCGTACATTTGTATTTATTGTACTTGTTTTAAATATATTTATTAATTTTCTGATGGGATTTTTAAAAAATAACGACAATAAATTCTATTTAAAATAAGAGTTTTTTGACGGATTATGACGTTTTAAAAGTGAATATTTTATTATTATCTCTCATTGAGTCTTGATGATGTAAAGTCAATAAGAACTTGAAGTAAAAGGTATAAATGAAGAAAAAAAACACAACATTGAGTCATGAAAAGTTATTCTAAGTTATAAGTGTGTGTGTGTGTACTTGTGTGTTTGTACTTGTTTGTGTGTGTGTACTTGTGTGTGTGTGTGTGTGTACTTGTGTGTGTGTGTGTACTTGTGTGTGTGTGTACTTGTGTGTGTGTGTGTACTTGTGTGTGTGTTTGTACTTGTTTGTGTGTGTGTGTACTTGTGTGTGTGTGTACTTGTGTGTGTGTACTTGTGTGTGTGTGTACTTGTGTGTGTGTTTGTACTTGTTTGTGTGTGTGTGTGTACTTGTGTGTGTACTTGTGTGTGTGTACGTGTGTGTGTGTGTGTACTTGTGTGTGTGTGTGTATTTGTGTGTGTGTGTACTTTTGTGTGTGTACTTGTGTGTGTGTGTACTTGTGTGTGTGTGTACTTGTGTGTGTGTGTGTACTTGTGTGTGTGTACTTGTGTGTGTGTGTACTTGTGTGTGTGTGTGTGTGTGTACTTGTGTGTGTGTGTACTTGTGTGTGTGTGTACTTGTTTGTTTGTACTTGTTTGTGTGTGTGTACTTGTGTGTGTGTGTGTACTTGTGTGTGTGTGTACTTGTGTGTGTGTGTGTACTTGTGTGTGTGTGTACTTGTGTGTGTGTGTGTACTTGTGGGGGTGTGTGTGTGTGTGTGTTTTTGTGTGTGTGGGGGTGTGTGTGTGTGTGTGTTTTTGTGTGTGTGGGGGTGTGTGTGTGTGTGTGTGGGGGGGGGGGGGTGTGTGTGTGTGTGTGTGTGTGTGTGTGTGTGTGTGTGTGTGTGTGTGTGTGTGTGGTAAGAAAACACTGAATAAAACACGTGACCTCAGGCTGGATTTATTATCTTCTGATGAATAATTGACTCTTAAACGAACAAACGAACAAACAAACAAACAAACAAACAAACAAACAAGGAGGTGTTGAGAAGATCAAACCTGGAGACTCAGACATCAGAACGATCATGAAGCTCCTGATCGTAGGTGTTTCTCCTGATTCTTCTGGACGTCCTGATGACTCAACACGTCGATCAAAGCTCCGTCGCTCAGACTGTGAGGCAGATCAACATTAGCATCTCTGAGGACTGAGGACGAGAGGATGCTTTTCCCACGACTTCGTCTCCGATCGAGATCTTTTGCTGAGAAATAAGACGAGGGATCAGAAGGTGTCACTTTTTATGATGACACCTGTCAATCACAGCTCTGATCAGATCAGTGTAGTCAGAAGACATTGATGGATCTCAATAGAACGTGTTGACACCTGTCAATCACAGCTCTGATCAGATCAGTGTAGTCAGAAGACGTTGATGGATCTCAATAGAACGTGTTGACACCTGTCAATCACAGCCCTGATCAGATCAGTGTAGTCAGAAGACGTTGATGGATCTCAATAGAACGTGTTGACACCTGTCAATCACAGCTCTGATCAGATCAGTGTAGTCAGAAGACGTTGATGGATCTCAATAGAACGTGTTGACACCTGTCAATCACAGCTCTGATCAGATCAGTGTAGTCTGAAGACGTTGATGGATCTCAATAGAACGTGTTGACACCTGTCAATCACAGCTCTGATCAGATCAGTGTAGTCAGAAGACGTTGATGGATCTCAATAGAACGTGTTGACACCTGTCAATCAAAGCTCTGATCAGATCAGTGTAGTCAGAAGACGTTGATGGATCTCAATAGAACGTGTTGACACCTGTCAATCAAATCTCTGATCAGATCAGTGTAGTCAGAAGACGTTGATGGATCTCAATAGAACGTGTTGACACCTGTCAATCAAATCTCTGATCAGATCAGTGTAGTCAGAAGACGTTGATGGATCTCAATAGAACGTGTTGACACCTGTCAATCACAGCTCTGATCAGATCAGTGTAGTCAGAAGACATTGATGGATCACAATAGAACGTGTTGACACCTGTCAATCACAGCCCTGATCAGATCAGTGTAGTCTGAAAACGTTGATGGATCTCAATAGAATGTTGACACCTGTCAATCACAGCCCTGATCAGATCAGTGTAGTCAGAAGACGTTGATGGAACACAATAGAAGGTGTTGACACCTGTCAATCACAGCTCTGATCAGATCAGTGTAGTCAGAAGACGTTGATGGATCTCAATAGAACGTGTTGACACCTGTCAATCACAGCTCTGATCAGATCAGTGTAGTCTGAAGACGTTGATGGATCTCAATAGAACGTGTTGACACCTGTCAATCACAGCCCTGATCAGATCAGTGTAGTCTGAAAACGTTGATGGATCTCAATAGAATGTTGACACCTGTCAATCACAGCCCTGATCAGATCAGTGTAGTCAGAAGACGTTGATGGAACACAATAGAAGGTGTTGACACCTGTCAATCACAGCTCTGATCAGATCAGTGTAGTCAGAAGACGTTGATGGATCTCAATAGAACGTGTTGACACCTGTCAATCACAGCTCTGATCAGATCAGTGTAGTCTGAAGACGTTGATGGATCTCAATAGAACGTGTTGACACCTGTCAATCACAGCTCTGATCAGATCAGTGTAGTCAGAAGACGTTGATGGATCTCAATAGAACGTGTTGACACCTGTCAATCAAAGCTCTGATCAGATCAGTGTAGTCAGAAGACGTTGATGGATCTCAATAGAACGTGTTGACACCTGTCAATCACAGCCCTGATCAGATCAGTGTAGTCAGAAGACGTTGATGGAACACAATAGAAGGTGTTGACACCTGTCAATCACAGCTCTGATCAGATCAGTGTAGTCAGAAGACGTTGATGGATCTCAATAGAACGTGTTGACACCTGTCAATCACAGCTCTGATCAGATCAGTGTAGTCTGAAGACGTTGATGGATCTCAATAGAACGTGTTGACACCTGTCAATCACAGCTCTGATCAGATCAGTGTAGTCAGAAGACGTTGATGGATCTCAATAGAACGTGTTGACACCTGTCAATCAAAGCTCTGATCAGATCAGTGTAGTCAGAAGACGTTGATGGATCTCAATAGAACGTGTTGACACCTGTCAATCAAATCTCTGATCAGATCAGCGTAGTCAGAAGACGTTGATGGATCTCAATAGAACGTGTTGACACCTGTCAATCAAATCTCTGATCAGATCAGTGTAGTCAGAAGACGTTGATGGATCTCAATAGAACGTGTTGACACCTGTCAATCACAGCTCTGATCAGATCAGTGTAGTCAGAAGACGTTGATGGATCACAATAGAACGTGTTGACACCTGTCAATCACAGCCCTGATCAGATCAGTGTAGTCTGAAAACGTTGATGGATCTCAATAGAATGTTGACACCTGTCAATCACAGCCCTGATCAGATCAGTGTAGTCAGAAGACGTTGATGGAACACAATAGAAGGTGTTGACACCTGTCAATCACAGCTCTGATCAGATCAGTGTAGTCAGAAGACGTTGATGGATCACAAAGAGACCGGAGATGAAGCTCCTGGCGCCGCCGTGACCTTCGTCTCTCCAGAGACCCAGAGGCTGATGTTTCCTCGCGGAGAGAAGTTTCGTCTCCGCGGCGTCGATTTAAGGTCAGAAAGAAAATACGTTTGAGGTTCAAGTCCAGAGTTTTTTCGGTTGTTTTGAGACGATAACGAGGTTTTCTCCGTCGTCGACGACAAAAGATCTTTTGGCCGCGACTCTCTGGAGACCATCAACGACCTGAGGCGAGAAATATTGAACCTTCTCCACGAGTGAGTTGAAGATCCATTAGAAACATCTTCTAAAGTGACTCAGTCCTGACGACACCATCATCACCATGTTTTACACTTAAATCTGGACGAACAAGAGGTTACGAGAGTCCATTATGACGTAATAATGACTTCACTCCTCCAGCTGTAATCACGCTTTGTTTATACAATGAGTCCCTTGAAGAACACACGCACATACACACTCTAACACACGCACATACACACTTTAACACACACCCACATACACACTTTAACACACGTACATACACACTTTAACACACACCCACATACACACTCTAACACACGCACATACACACTTTAACACACGTACATACACACTTGAACTCACACCCACATACACACTTTAACACACACGCACATACACACTCTAACACACGCATATACACACTTGAACTCACACCCACATACACACTTTAACACACACACACATACACACTTTAACACACACGCAAATACACACTCTTACACACCCACATACACACTTGAACTCACACGCACATACACACTTTAACACACACGCACATACACACTCTAAGACACGCACATACACACTTGAACTCACACCCACATACACACTTTAACACACACGCACATACACACTCTAACACACGCACATACACACTTTAACACACACCCACATACACACTTGAACTCACACGCACATACACACTCGAACTCACACCCACATTCACACTTTAACACACACGCACATACCCACTCTAACACACGCACATACACACTTGAACTCACACCCACATACACACTTTAACACACACGCACATACACACTTTAACACACACGCACATACACACTCTAACACACCCACATACACACTTGAACTCACACCCACATACACACTTTAACACACACGCACATACACACTCTAACACACGCAATTACACACTCTAACACACCCACATACACACTTGAACTCACACGCACATACACACTCGAACTCACACCCACATACACACTTTAACACACACGCACATACACACTCTAACACACGCACATACACACTTGAACTCACACCCACATACACACGCTAACACATGCACATACACACTTTAACACACACGCACATACACACTTGAACTCACACCCACATACACACTTTAACACAAACACACTTTAACACATACACACTTTAACACATACACACTTTAACACACACCCACATACACACTTTAACACATACACACTTTAACACATACACACATACACACTTTAACACACACGCACATACACAAACATACACACTTTAACACATACACACACAAAAACTTTAACACACACACATACACACTTTAACACACACAAACGCACGCACACGTGTTAACACACACGCACTCTAACACACATGCACCCACACACACTCCAACACACACACGCACACACACACACACACACACACACTCGAACACACACACAGCATAAACCACTGAAGACTCAACATCTCAGCAGAAGATCAAAGTGAGGAACATCCATCAGCAGAAGATCAAAGTGAGGAACATCCATCAGCAGAAGATCAAAGTGAGGAACATCCATCAGCATAAGATCAAAGTGAGGAACATCCATCAGCAGAAGATCAAAGTGAGGAACATCCATCAGCAGAAGATCAAAGTGAGGAACCTCCATCAGCAGGTCCAGCATCAAGTCTGGACTCAGACGTAAATAAAGCTGATGCTGGATCAATACTGACATCAATCCTTCGTCATCAGCAGATTTACTCCAGCAGATCTTCAGGTCCTCCTGCTCCATCATCCAGGAACGTTCCTGCTGGTCCTGGAATCTTCTCCTTCTTTTCCTCAAGGCTGCACAAACACCTCAGCCTCCTTTTTTTTTCATCTGGTTCCTGACCCGAGGCGAGTCCAGGGTCCACCGGGAGGTTTTTGTTAGTGTTCCCGTCTCTGAGGAACCTGCTGTTCTCCTTACAAACCAGGCCGAGAACGAGAGGAATTCTGGGTAATAATGATGCACTTCTGCTCCTCTGAGGCTGAAAATATAATGTTATTCTTCTTCTGCAGACACGTCTCAACTCTGATGGACTTAATGTGTCCAGAAGGTCCTCAGGATCTCAGAACATCCATGGAAACTAGTTTGTGGGACAATAACACATTCTTACTGGAGAAGAACAGCCCCGAGGAGTGAAGGAGCAGAAGGAGCAGTGAAGGAGCAGTGAAGGAGCAGAAGGAGCAGTGAAGGAGCAGTGAAGGAGCAGAAGGAGCAGTGGAGCAGTGAAGGAGCAGGAGGACCAGAAGCAGGAGAAGGAGCAGAAGGAGCAGAAGGAGCAGTGAAGGAGCAGAAGGAGGAGAAGGAGGAGAAGGAGGAGAAGGAGGAGAAGGAGCAGTGGAGCACTGAAGGAGCAGAAGGAGCAGAAGCAGGAGAAGGAGCAGAAGGAGCAGTGAAGGAGGAGAAGGAGAAGAAGGAGCAGAGGAGCACTGAAGGAGCAGAAGGAGCAGAAGCAGGAGAAGGAGCAGAAGGAGCAGTGAAGGAGGAGAAGGAGAAGAAGGAGCAGTGGAGCACTGAAGGAGCAGAAGGAGCAGAAGCAGGAGAAGGAGCAGAAGGAGCAGTGAAGGAGGAGAAGGAGAAGAAGGAGCAGAGGAGCACTGAAGGAGCAGAAGGAGCAGAAGCAGGAGAAGGAGCAGAAGGAGCAGTGAAGGAGGAAAAGGAGGAGAAGGAGCAGAGGGAGCAGAAGCAGGAGAAGGAGCAGTGAAGGAGCAGATGGAGGAGAAGGAGCAGAAGGAGCAGAAGCAGGAGAAGGAGCAGAAGGAGCGGAAGGAGCAGTGAAGGGGCAGAAGGAGGAGAAGGAGCAGTGGAGCAGTGAAGGAGGAGAAGGAGCAGAGGGAGCAGAAGCAGGAGAAGGAGTAGTGAAGGGGCAGAAGGAGGAGAAGGAGCAGAGGGAGCAGAAGCAGGAGAAGGAGCAGAAGGAGCAGAAGCAGGAGAAGGAGCAGTGAAGGAGCAGTGAAGGAGCAGAAGGAGCAGAAGGAGCAGTGAAGGAGCAGTGAAGGAGCATAAGGAGCAGAAGGAGCAGTGAAGGAGCAGTGAAGGAGCAGATGGAGGAGAAGGAGCAGAAGGAGCAGAAGCAGGAGAAGGAGCAGTGAAGGAGCAGTGAAGGAGTAGTGAAGGAGCAGTGAAGGAGTAGTGAAGGAGCAGTGAAGGAGTAGTGAAGGAGCAGAGGAGCAGAGGAGCAGAGGAGCAGCATAGGAGGGCCGCAGGGAAGTGTCGCAGGAAGTAATTTATTCCACGTCATGAATAAATGTTCATACATGATCCTGAGGTTCAGCAGGTTCTTGCTGCTCCGGTTTGTTCCTGAAAGACTAGATTCTGGTTTATTGTCACGTCCAGCGTTGATGATGTCACTACATGATTGAAACACTCGCTTAAAAATGGTCACGTCCAGCGTTGATGATGTCACTACATGATAGAAACACTCGCTTAAAAATGATCATGTCCAGCGTTGATGATGTCACTACATGATTGAAACACTCGCTTAAAAATGGTCACGTCCAGCGTTGATGATGTCACTACATGATTGAAACACTCGCTTAAAAATGGTCACGTCCAGCGTTGATGATGTCACTACATGATTGAAACACTCGCTTAAAAATGGTCACGTCCAGCGTTGATGATGTCACTACATGATTGAAACACTCGCTTAAAAATGGTCACGTCCAGCGTTGATGATGTCACTACATGATTGAAACACTCGCTTAAAAATGGTCACGTCCAGCGTTGATGATGTCACTACATGATTGAAACACTCGCTTAAAAATGGTCACGTCCAGCGTTGATGATGTCACTACATGATAGAAACACTCGCTTAAAAATGATCATGTCCAGTGTTGATGATGTCACTACATGATAGAAACACTCGCTTAAAAATGATCATGTCCAGCGTTGATGATGTCACTACATGATTGAAACACTCGCTTAAAAATGATCACGTCCAGCGTTGATGATGTCACTACATGATTGAAACACTCGCTTAAAAATGGTCACGTCCAGCGTTGATGATGTCACTACATGATTGAAACACTTGCTTAAAAATGATCATGTCCAGCGTTGATGATGTCACTACATGATTGAAACACTCGCTTAAAAATGGTCTCGTCCAGCGTTGATGATGTCACTACATGATTGAAACACTCGCTTAAAAATGATCATGTCCAGTGTTGATGATGTCACTACATGATTGAAACACTCGCTTAAAAATGATCATGTCCAGCGTTGATGATGTCACTACATGATTGAAACACTCGCTTAAAAATGGTCTCGTCCAGCGTTGATGATGTCACTACATGATTGAAACACTCGCTTAAAAATGATCACGTCCAGCGTTGATGATGTCACTACATGATTGAAACACTCGCTTAAAAATGGTCTCGTCCAGCGTTGATGATGTCACTACATGATTGAAACACTCGCTTAAAAATGATCATGTCCAGTGTTGATGATGTCACTACATGATTGAAACACTCGCTTAAAAATGATCATGTCCAGTGTTGATGATGTCACTACATGATTGAAACACTTGCTTAAAAATGATCATGTCCAGCGTTGATGATGTCACTACATGATTGAAACACTCGCTTAAAAATGGTCTCGTCCAGCGTTGATGATGTCACTACATGATTGAAACACTCGCTTAAAAATGGTCTCGTCCAGCGTTGATGATGTCACTACATGATTGAAACACTCGCTTAAAAATGATCACGTCCAGCGTTGATGATGTCACTACATGATTGAAACACTCGCTTAAAAATGGTCACGTCCAGCGTTGATGATGTCACTACATGATTGAAACACTCGCTTAAAAATGGTCACGTCCAGCGTTGATGATGTCACTACATGATTGAAACACTTGCTTAAAAATGATCATGTCCAGCGTTGATGATGTCACTACATGATTGAAACACTCGCTTAAAAATGGTCACGTCCAGCGTTGATGATGTCACTACATGATTGAAACACTCGCTTAAAAATGGTCACGTCCAGCGTTGATGATGTCACTACATGATTGAAACACTCGCTTAAAAATGGTCACGTCCAGCGTTGATGATGTCACTACATGATTGAAACACTCGCTTAAAAATGGTCACGTCCAGCGTTGATGATGTCACTACATGATTGAAACACTCGCTTAAAAATGATCATGTCCAGCGTTGATGATGTCACTACATGATAGAAACACTCGCTTAAAAATGATCATGTCCAGTGTTGATGATGTCACTACATGATAGAAACACTCGCTTAAAAATGATCATGTCCAGCGTTGATGATGTCACTACATGATTGAAACACTCGCTTAAAAATGATCACGTCCAGCGTTGATGATGTCACTACATGATTGAAACACTCGCTTAAAAATGATCATGTCCAGCGTTGATGATGTCACTACATGATTGAAACACTCGCTTAAAAATGGTCTCGTCCAGCGTTGATGATGTCACTACATGATTGAAACACTCGCTTAAAAATGATCATGTCCAGCGTTGATGATGTCACTACATGATTGAAACACTCGCTTAAAAATGGTCACGTCCAGCATTGATGATGTCACTACATGATTGAAACACTCGCTTAAAAATGATCATGTCCAGTGTTGATGATGTCACTACATGATTGAAACACTCGCTTAAAAATGATCACGTCCAGCGTTGATGATGTCACTACATGATTGAAACACTCGCTTAAAAATGATCATGTCCAGCGTTGATGATGTCACTACATGATTGAAACACTCGCTTAAAAATGGTCTCGTCCAGCGTTGATGATGTCACTACATGATTGAAACACTCGCTTAAAAATGGTCTCGTCCAGCGTTGATGATGTCACTACATGATTGAAACACTCGCTTAAAAATGGTCTCGTCCAGCGTTGATGATGTCACTACATGATTGAAACACTCGCTTAAAAATGATCATGTCCAGTGTTGATGATGTCACTACATGATTGAAACACTCGCTTAAAAATGATCATGTCCAGTGTTGATGATGTCACTACATGATTGAAACACTTGCTTAAAAATGATCATGTCCAGCGTTGATGATGTCACTACATGATTGAAACACTCGCTTAAAAATGGCCTCGTCCAGCGTTGATGATGTCACTACATGATTGAAACACTCGCTTAAAAATGGTCTCGTCCAGCGTTGATGATGTCACTACATGATTGAAACACTCGCTTAAAAATGATCACGTCCAGCGTTGATGATGTCACTACATGATTGAAACACTCGCTTAAAAATGATCACGTCCAGCGTTGATGATGTCACTACATGATTGAAACACTCGCTTAAAAATGGTCTCGTCCAGCGTTGATGATGTCACTACATGATTGAAACACTCGCTTAAAAATGGTCACGTCCAGCGTTGATGATGTCACTACATGATTGAAACACTCGCTTAAAAATGATCACGTCCAGCGTTGATGATGTCACTACATGATTGAAACACTCGCTTAAAAATGATCACGTCCAGCGTTGATGATGTCACTACATGATTGAAACACTCGCTTAAAAATGGTCACGTCCAGCGTTGATGATGTCACTACATGATTGAAACACTCGCTTAAAAATGATCATGTCCAGCGTTGATGATGTCACTACATGATTGAAACACTCGCTTAAAAATGATCATGTCCAGCGTTGATGATGTCACTACATGATTGAAACACTCGCTTAAAAATGGTCTCGTCCAGCGTTGATGATGTCACTACATGATTGAAACACTCGCTTAAAAATGGTCTCGTCCAGCGTTGATGATGTCACTACATGATTGAAACACTCGCTTAAAAATGGTCTCGTCCAGCGTTGATGATGTCACTACATGATTGAAACACTCGCTTAAAAATGGTCACGTCCAGCGTTGATGATGTCACTACATGATTGAAACACTCGCTTAAAAATGATCACGTCCAGCGTTGATGATGTCACTACATGATTGAAACACTCGCTTAAAAATGATCACGTCCAGCGTTGATGATGTCACTACATGATTGAAACACTCGCTTAAAAATGATCACGTCCAGCGTTGATGATGTCACTACATGATTGAAACACTCGCTTAAAAATGGACACGTCCAGCGTTGATGATGTCACTACATGATTGAAACACTCGCTTAAAAATGATCACGTCCAGCATTGATGATGTCACTACATGATTGAAACACTCGCTTAAAAATGATCACGTCCAGCATTGATGATGTCACTACATGATTGAAACACTCGCTTAAAAATGATCACGTCCAGCGTTGATGATGTCACTACATGATTGAAACACTCGCTTAAAAATGATCACGTCCAGCGTTGATGATGTCACTACATGATTGAAACACTCGCTTAAAAATGGTCACGTCCAGCGTTGATGATGTCACTACATGATTGAAACACTCGCTTAAAAATGGTCTCGTCCAGCGTTGATGATGTCACTAAATGATTGAAACACTCGCTTAAAAATGGTCACGTCCAGCGTTGATGATGTCACTACATGATTGAAACACTCGCTTAAAAATGATCACGTCCAGCGTTGATGACGTCACTACATGATTGAAACACTCGCTTAAAAATGGTCACGTCCAGCGTTGATGATGTCACTACATGATTGAAACACTCGCTTAAAAATGGTCACGTCCAGCGTTGATGATGTCACTACATGATTGAAACACTCGCTTAAAAATGGTCACGTCCAGCGTTGATGATGTCACTACATGATTGAAACACTCGCTTAAAAATGGTCACGTCCAGCATTGATGATGTCACTACATGATTGAAACACTCGCTTAAAAATGATCACGTCCAGCGTTGATGATGTCACTACATGATTGAAACACTCGCTTAAAAATGGACACGTCCAGCGTTGATGATGTCACTACATGATTGAAACACTCGCTTAAAAATGATCACGTCCAGCGTTGATGATGTCACTACATGATTGAAACACTCGCTTAAAAATGATCACGTCCAGCGTTGATGATGTCACTACATGATTGAAACACTCGTTTAAAAATGATCACGTCCAGCGTTGATGATGTCACTACATGATTGAAACACTTGCTTAAAAATGATCACGTCCAGCGTTGATGATGTCACTACATGATTGAAACACTTGCTTAAAAATGATCACGTCCAGCGTTGATGATGTCACTACATGATTGAAACACTTGCTTAAAAATGATCATGTCCAGCGTTGATGATGTCACTACATGATTGAAACACTCGCTTAAAAATGGTCTCGTCCAGCGTTGATGATGTCACTACATGATTGAAACACTCGCTTAAAAATGGTCTCGTCCAGCGTTGATGATGTCACTACATGATTGAAACACTCGCTTAAAAATGGTCTCGTCCAGCGTTGATGATGTCACTACATGATTGAAACACTCGCTTAAAAATGATCACGTCCAGCGTTGATGATGTCACTACATGATTGAAACACTCGCTTAAAAATGGTCTCGTCCAGCGTTGATGATGTCACTACATGATTGAAACACTCGCTTAAAAATGATCATGTCCAGTGTTGATGATGTCACTACATGATTGAAACACTTGCTTAAAAATGATCATGTCCAGCGTTGATGATGTCACTACATGATTGAAACACTCGCTTAAAAATGGTCTCGTCCAGCGTTGATGATGTCACTACATGATTGAAACACTCGCTTAAAAATGGTCTCGTCCAGCGTTGATGATGTCACTACATGATTGAAACACTCGCTTAAAAATGATCACGTCCAGCGTTGATGATGTCACTACATGATTGAAACACTCGCTTAAAAATGGTCACGTCCAGCGTTGATGATGTCACTACATGATTGAAACACTCGCTTAAAAATGATCACGTCCAGCGTTGATGATGTCACTACATGATTGAAACACTCGCTTAAAAATGATCATGTCCAGCGTTGATGATGTCACTACATGATTGAAACACTTGCTTAAAAATGATCATGTCCAGCGTTGATGATGTCACTACATGATTGAAACACTCGCTTAAAAATGGTCACGTCCAGCGTTGATGATGTCACTACATGATTGAAACACTCGCTTAAAAATGGTCACGTCCAGCGTTGATGATGTCACTACATGATTGAAACACTCGCTTAAAAATGGTCACGTCCAGCGTTGATGATGTCACTACATGATTGAAACACTCGCTTAAAAATGGTCACGTCCAGCGTTGATGATGTCACTACATGATTGAAACACTTGCTTAAAAATGATCATGTCCAGCGTTGATGATGTCACTACATGATTGAAACACTCGCTTAAAAATGGTCACGTCCAGCGTTGATGATGTCACTACATGATTGAAACACTCGCTTAAAAATGGTCACGTCCAGCGTTGATGATGTCACTACATGATTGAAACACTCGCTTAAAAATGG
The DNA here is from genome assembly GCF_982586985.1 of Callionymus lyra. Lineage (NCBI taxonomy): Eukaryota > Metazoa > Chordata > Actinopteri > Syngnathiformes > Callionymidae > Callionymus > Callionymus lyra. The sequence goes on along the minus strand of NC_141835.1, from coordinate 3,398,537 downwards.
TCTCGTCCAGCGTTGATGATGTCACTACATGATTGAAACACTCGCTTAAAAATGGTCACGTCCAGCGTTGATGATGTCACTACATGATTGAAACACTCGCTTAAAAATGGTCACGTCCAGCGTTGATGATGTCACTACATGATTGAAACACTCGCTTAAAAATGGTCACGTCCAGCGTTGATGATGTCACTACATGATTGAAACACTCGCTTAAAAATGGTCACGTCCAGCGTTGATGATGTCACTACATGATTGAAACACTCGCTTAAAAATGATCACGTCCAGCGTTGATGATGTCACTACATGATTGAAACACTCGCTTAAAAATGGTCACGTCCAGCGTTGATGATGTCACTACATGATAGAAACACTCGCTTAAAAATGATCATGTCCAGTGTTGATGATGTCACTACATGATAGAAACACTCGCTTAAAAATGATCATGTCCAGCGTTGATGATGTCACTACATGATTGAAACACTCGCTTAAAAATGATCACGTCCAGCGTTGATGATGTCACTACATGATTGAAACACTCGCTTAAAAATGATCATGTCCAGCGTTGATGATGTCACTACATGATTGAAACACTCGCTTAAAAATGGTCTCGTCCAGCGTTGATGATGTCACTACATGATTGAAACACTCGCTTAAAAATGATCACGTCCAGCGTTGATGATGTCACTACATGATTGAAACACTCGCTTAAAAATGGTCACGTCCAGTGTTGATGATGTCACTACATGATTGAAACACTCGCTTAAAAATGATCACGTCCAGCGTTGATGATGTCACTACATGATTGAAACACTCGCTTAAAAATGATCACGTCCAGCGTTGATGATGTCACTACATGATTGAAACACTCGCTTAAAAATGATCATGTCCAGCGTTGATGATGTCACTACATGATTGAAACACTCGCTTAAAAATGGTCACGTCCAGCATTGATGATGTCACTACATGATTGAAACACTCGCTTAAAAATGATCATGTCCAGTGTTGATGATGTCACTACATGATTGAAACACTCGCTTAAAAATGATCATGTCCAGTGTTGATGATGTCACTACATGATTGAAACACTTGCTTAAAAATGATCATGTCCAGCGTTGATGATGTCACTACATGATTGAAACACTTGCTTAAAAATGATCACGTCCAGCGTTGATGATGTCACTACATGATTGAAACACTCGCTTAAAAATGGCCTCGTCCAGCGTTGATGATGTCACTACATGATTGAAACACTCGCTTAAAAATGGTCTCGTCCAGCGTTGATGATGTCACTACATGATTGAAACACTCGCTTAAAAATGGTCACGTCCAGCGTTGATGATGTCACTACATGATTAAAACACTCGCTTAATAATGGTCACGTCCAGCGTTGATGATGTCACTACATGATTGAAACACTCGCTTAAAAATGATCACGTCCAGTGTTGATGATGTCACTACATGATTGAAACACTCGCTTAAAAATGGTCACGTCCAGCGTTGATGATGTCACTACATGATTGAAACACTCGCTTAAAAATGATCACGTCCAGCGTTGATGATGTCACTACATGATTGAAACACTCGCTTAAAAATGATCACGTCCAGCGTTGATGATGTCACTACATGATTGAAACACTCGCTTAAAAATGGTCTCGTCCAGCGTTGATGATGTCACTACATGATTGAAACACTCGCTTAAAAATGGTCACGTCCAGCGTTGATGATGTCACTACATGATTGAAACACTCGCTTAAAAATGTTCACGTCCAGCGTTGATGATGTCACTACATGATTGAAACACTCGCTTAAAAATGGTCATGTCCAGCGTTGATGATGTCACTACATGATTGAAACACTCGCTTAATAATGGTCACGTCCAGCGTTGATGATGTCACTACATGATTGAAACACTCGCTTAAAAATGATCATGTCCAGTGTTGATGATGTCACTACATGATTGAAACACTCGCTTAAAAATGGTCACGTCCAGCGTTGATGATGTCACTACATGATTGAAACACTCGCTTAAAAATGTTCACGTCCAGCGTTGATGATGTCACTACATGATTGAAACACTCGCTTAAAAATGGTCATGTCCAGCGTTGATGATGTCACTACATGATTGAAACACTCGCTTAATAATGGTCACGTCCAGCGTTGATGATGTCACTACATGATTGAAACACTCGCTTAAAAATGATCATGTCCAGTGTTGATGATGTCACTACATGATTGAAACACTCGCTTAAAAATGGTCACGTCCAGCGTTGATGATGTCACTACATGATTGAAACACTCGCTTAAAAATGATCACGTCCAGCGTTGATGATGTCACTACATGATTGAAACACTCGCTTAAAAATGATCACGTCCAGCGTTGATGATGTCACTACATGATTGAAACACTCGCTTAAAAATGATCATGTCCAGCGTTGATGATGTCACTACATGATAGAAACACTCGCTTAAAAATGATCATGTCCAGTGTTGATGATGTCACTACATGATAGAAACACTCGCTTAAAAATGATCATGTCCAGCGTTGATGATGTCACTACATGATTGAAACACTCGCTTAAAAATGATCACGTCCAGCGTTGATGATGTCACTACATGATTGAAACACTCGCTTAAAAATGATCATGTCCAGCGTTGATGATGTCACTACATGATTGAAACACTCGCTTAAAAATGGTCTCGTCCAGCGTTGATGATGTCACTACATGATTGAAACACTCGCTTAAAAATGATCACGTCCAGCGTTGATGATGTCACTACATGATTGAAACACTCGCTTAAAAATGGTCTCGTCCAGCGTTGATGATGTCACTACATGATTGAAACACTCGCTTAAAAATGATCATGTCCAGCGTTGATGATGTCACTACATGATTGAAACACTCGCTTAAAAATGGTCACGTCCAGCATTGATGATGTCACTACATGATTGAAACACTCGCTTAAAAATGATCATGTCCAGTGTTGATGATGTCACTACATGATTGAAACACTCGCTTAAAAATGATCACGTCCAGCGTTGATGATGTCACTACATGATTGAAACACTCGCTTAAAAATGATCATGTCCAGCGTTGATGATGTCACTACATGATTGAAACACTCGCTTAAAAATGGTCTCGTCCAGCGTTGATGATGTCACTACATGATTGAAACACTCGCTTAAAAATGGTCTCGTCCAGCGTTGATGATGTCACTACATGATTGAAACACTCGCTTAAAAATGGTCTCGTCCAGCGTTGATGATGTCACTACATGATTGAAACACTCGCTTAAAAATGATCATGTCCAGTGTTGATGATGTCACTACATGATTGAAACACTCGCTTAAAAATGATCATGTCCAGTGTTGATGATGTCACTACATGATTGAAACACTTGCTTAAAAATGATCATGTCCAGCGTTGATGATGTCACTACATGATTGAAACACTCGCTTAAAAATGGCCTCGTCCAGCGTTGATGATGTCACTACATGATTGAAACACTCGCTTAAAAATGGTCTCGTCCAGCGTTGATGATGTCACTACATGATTGAAACACTCGCTTAAAAATGATCACGTCCAGCGTTGATGATGTCACTACATGATTGAAACACTCGCTTAAAAATGGTCACGTCCAGCATTGATGATGTCACTACATGATTGAAACACTCGCTTAAAAATGATCACGTCCAGCGTTGATGATGTCACTACATGATTGAAACACTCGCTTAAAAATGGTCTCGTCCAGCGTTGATGATGTCACTACATGATTGAAACACTCGCTTAAAAATGGTCACGTCCAGCGTTGATGATGTCACTACATGATTGAAACACTCGCTTAAAAATGATCACGTCCAGCGTTGATGATGTCACTACATGATTGAAACACTCGCTTAAAAATGATCACGTCCAGCGTTGATGATGTCACTACATGATTGAAACACTCGCTTAAAAATGGTCACGTCCAGCGTTGATGATGTCACTACATGATTGAAACACTCGCTTAAAAATGATCATGTCCAGCGTTGATGATGTCACTACATGATTGAAACACTCGCTTAAAAATGATCATGTCCAGCGTTGATGATGTCACTACATGATTGAAACACTCGCTTAAAAATGGTCTCGTCCAGCGTTGATGATGTCACTACATGATTGAAACACTCGCTTAAAAATGGTCTCGTCCAGCGTTGATGATGTCACTACATGATTGAAACACTCGCTTAAAAATGGTCTCGTCCAGCGTTGATGATGTCACTACATGATTGAAACACTCGCTTAAAAATGGTCACGTCCAGCGTTGATGATGTCACTACATGATTGAAACACTCGCTTAAAAATGATCACGTCCAGCGTTGATGATGTCACTACATGATTGAAACACTCGCTTAAAAATGATCACGTCCAGCGTTGATGATGTCACTACATGATTGAAACACTCGCTTAAAAATGATCACGTCCAGCGTTGATGATGTCACTACATGATTGAAACACTCGCTTAAAAATGGACACGTCCAGCGTTGATGATGTCACTACATGATTGAAACACTCGCTTAAAAATGGACACGTCCAGCGTTGATGATGTCACTACATGATTGAAACACTCGCTTAAAAATGGACACGTCCAGCGTTGATGATGTCACTACATGATTGAAACACTCGCTTAAAAATGATCACGTCCAGCATTGATGATGTCACTACATGATTGAAACACTCGCTTAAAAATGATCACGTCCAGCATTGATGATGTCACTACATGATTGAAACACTCGCTTAAAAATGATCACGTCCAGCGTTGATGATGTCACTACATGATTGAAACACTCGCTTAAAAATGATCACGTCCAGCGTTGATGATGTCACTACATGATTGAAACACTCGCTTAAAAATGGTCACGTCCAGCGTTGATGATGTCACTACATGATTGAAACACTCGCTTAAAAATGGTCTCGTCCAGCGTTGATGATGTCACTACATGATTGAAACACTCGCTTAAAAATGGTCACGTCCAGCGTTGATGATGTCACTACATGATTGAAACACTCGCTTAAAAATGATCATGTCCAGCGTTGATGATGTCACTACATGATTGAAACACTCGCTTAAAAATGATCACGTCCAGCATTGATGATGTCACTACATGATTGAAACACTCGCTTAAAAATGATCACGTCCAGCGTTGATGACGTCACTACATGATTGAAACACTCGCTTAAAAATGGTCACGTCCAGCGTTGATGATGTCACTACATGATTGAAACACTCGCTTAAAAATGGTCACGTCCAGCGTTGATGATGTCACTACATGATTGAAACACTCGCTTAAAAATGGTCACGTCCAGCGTTGATGATGTCACTACATGATTGAAACACTCGCTTAAAAATGGTCACGTCCAGCATTGATGATGTCACTACATGATTGAAACACTCGCTTAAAAATGATCACGTCCAGCGTTGATGATGTCACTACATGATTGAAACACTCGCTTAAAAATGGACACGTCCAGCGTTGATGATGTCACTACATGATTGAAACACTCGCTTAAAAATGATCACGTCCAGCGTTGATGATGTCACTACATGATTGAAACACTCGCTTAAAAATGATCACGTCCAGCGTTGATGATGTCACTACATGATTGAAACACTCGTTTAAAAATGATCACGTCCAGCGTTGATGATGTCACTACATGATTGAAACACTCGTTTAAAAATGATCACGTCCAGCGTTGATGATGTCACTACATGATTGAAACACTTGCTTAAAAATGATCACGTCCAGCGTTGATGATGTCACTACATGATTGAAACACTTGCTTAAAAATGATCACGTCCAGCGTTGATGATGTCACTACATGATTGAAACACTTGCTTAAAAATGGTCACGTCCAGCGTTGATGATGTCACTACATGATTGAAACACTTGCTTAAAAATGATCATGTCCAGCGTTGATGATGTCACTACATGATTGAAACACTCGCTTAAAAATGGTCTCGTCCAGCGTTGATGATGTCACTACATGATTGAAACACTCGCTTAAAAATGGTCTCGTCCAGCGTTGATGATGTCACTACATGATTGAAACACTCGCTTAAAAATGGTCTCGTCCAGCGTTGATGATGTCACTACATGATTGAAACACTCGCTTAAAAATGATCACGTCCAGCGTTGATGATGTCACTACATGATTGAAACACTCGCTTAAAAATGGTCTCGTCCAGCGTTGATGATGTCACTACATGATTGAAACACTCGCTTAAAAATGATCATGTCCAGTGTTGATGATGTCACTACATGATTGAAACACTTGCTTAAAAATGATCATGTCCAGCGTTGATGATGTCACTACATGATTGAAACACTCGCTTAAAAATGGTCTCGTCCAGCGTTGATGATGTCACTACATGATTGAAACACTCGCTTAAAAATGGTCTCGTCCAGCGTTGATGATGTCACTACATGATTGAAACACTCGCTTAAAAATGATCACGTCCAGCGTTGATGATGTCACTACATGATTGAAACACTCGCTTAAAAATGGTCACGTCCAGCGTTGATGATGTCACTACATGATTGAAACACTCGCTTAAAAATGATCACGTCCAGCGTTGATGATGTCACTACATGATTGAAACACTCGCTTAAAAATGATCATGTCCAGCGTTGATGATGTCACTACATGATTGAAACACTTGCTTAAAAATGATCATGTCCAGCGTTGATGATGTCACTACATGATTGAAACACTCGTTTAAAAATGATCACGTCCAGCGTTGATGATGTCACTACATGATTGAAACACTCGTTTAAAAATGATCACGTCCAGCGTTGATGATGTCACTACATGATTGAAACACTTGCTTAAAAATGATCACGTCCAGCGTTGATGATGTCACTACATGATTGAAACACTTGCTTAAAAATGATCACGTCCAGCGTTGATGATGTCACTACATGATTGAAACACTTGCTTAAAAATGGTCACGTCCAGCGTTGATGATGTCACTACATGATTGAAACACTTGCTTAAAAATGATCATGTCCAGCGTTGATGATGTCACTACATGATTGAAACACTCGCTTAAAAATGGTCTCGTCCAGCGTTGATGATGTCACTACATGATTGAAACACTCGCTTAAAAATGGTCTCGTCCAGCGTTGATGATGTCACTACATGATTGAAACACTCGCTTAAAAATGGTCTCGTCCAGCGTTGATGATGTCACTACATGATTGAAACACTCGCTTAAAAATGATCACGTCCAGCGTTGATGATGTCACTACATGATTGAAACACTCGCTTAAAAATGGTCTCGTCCAGCGTTGATGATGTCACTACATGATTGAAACACTCGCTTAAAAATGATCATGTCCAGTGTTGATGATGTCACTACATGATTGAAACACTTGCTTAAAAATGATCATGTCCAGCGTTGATGATGTCACTACATGATTGAAACACTCGCTTAAAAATGGTCTCGTCCAGCGTTGATGATGTCACTACATGATTGAAACACTCGCTTAAAAATGGTCTCGTCCAGCGTTGATGATGTCACTACATGATTGAAACACTCGCTTAAAAATGATCACGTCCAGCGTTGATGATGTCACTACATGATTGAAACACTCGCTTAAAAATGGTCACGTCCAGCGTTGATGATGTCACTACATGATTGAAACACTCGCTTAAAAATGATCACGTCCAGCGTTGATGATGTCACTACATGATTGAAACACTCGCTTAAAAATGATCATGTCCAGCGTTGATGATGTCACTACATGATTGAAACACTTGCTTAAAAATGATCATGTCCAGCGTTGATGATGTCACTACATGATTGAAACACTCGCTTAAAAATGGTCACGTCCAGCGTTGATGATGTCACTACATGATTGAAACACTCGCTTAAAAATGGTCACGTCCAGCGTTGATGATGTCACTACATGATTGAAACACTCGCTTAAAAATGGTCACGTCCAGCGTTGATGATGTCACTACATGATTGAAACACTCGCTTAAAAATGGTCACGTCCAGCGTTGATGATGTCACTACATGATTGAAACACTCGCTTAAAAATGGTCACGTCCAGCGTTGATGATGTCACTACATGATAGAAACACTCGCTTAAAAATGATCATGTCCAGTGTTGATGATGTCACTACATGATAGAAACACTCGCTTAAAAATGATCATGTCCAGCGTTGATGATGTCACTACATGATTGAAACACTCGCTTAAAAATGATCATGTCCAGCGTTGATGATGTCACTACATGATTGAAACACTCGCTTAAAAATGATCACGTCCAGCGTTGATGATGTCACTACATGATTGAAACACTCGCTTAAAAATGATCACGTCCAGCGTTGATGATGTCACTACATGATTGAAACACTCGCTTAAAAATGATCATGTCCAGCGTTGATGATGTCACTACATGATTGAAACACTCGCTTAAAAATGGTCTCGTCCAGCGTTGATGATGTCACTACATGATTGAAACACTCGCTTAAAAATGATCACGTCCAGCGTTGATGATGTCACTACATGATTGAAACACTCGCTTAAAAATGGTCACGTCCAGTGTTGATGATGTCACTACATGATTGAAACACTCGCTTAAAAATGATCACGTCCAGCGTTGATGATGTCACTACATGATTGAAACACTCGCTTAAAAATGATCATGTCCAGCGTTGATGATGTCACTACATGATTGAAACACTCGCTTAAAAATGATCATGTCCAGCGTTGATGATGTCACTACATGATTGAAACACTCGCTTAAAAATGGTCACGTCCAGCATTGATGATGTCACTACATGATTGAAACACTCGCTTAAAAATGATCATGTCCAGTGTTGATGATGTCACTACATGATTGAAACACTCGCTTAAAAATGATCATGTCCAGTGTTGATGATGTCACTACATGATTGAAACACTTGCTTAAAAATGATCATGTCCAGCGTTGATGATGTCACTACATGATTGAAACACTCGCTTAAAAATGGTCTCGTCCAGCGTTGATGATGTCACTACATGATTGAAACACTCGCTTAAAAATGATCATGTCCAGTGTTGATGATGTCACTACATGATTGAAACACTCGCTTAAAAATGATCATGTCCAGTGTTGATGATGTCACTACATGATTGAAACACTTGCTTAAAAATGATCATGTCCAGCGTTGATGATGTCACTACATGATTGAAACACTTGCTTAAAAATGATCACGTCCAGCGTTGATGATGTCACTACATGATTGAAACACTCGCTTAAAAATGGCCTCGTCCAGCGTTGATGATGTCACTACATGATTGAAACACTCGCTTAAAAATGGTCTCGTCCAGCGTTGATGATGTCACTACATGATTGAAACACTCGCTTAAAAATGGTCACGTCCAGCGTTGATGATGTCACTACATGATTGAAACACTCGCTTAAAAATGATCACGTCCAGCGTTGATGATGTCACTACATGATTGAAACACTCGCTTAAAAATGATCACGTCCAGCGTTGATGATGTCACTACATGATTGAAATACTTGCTTAAAAATGGTCACGTCCAGCATTGATGATGTCACTACATGATTGAAACACTCGCTTAAAAATGTTCACGTCCAGCGTTGATGATGTCACTACATGATTGAAACACTCGCTTAAAAATGTTCACGTCCAGCGTTGATGATGTCACTACATGATTGAAACACTCGCTTAAAAATGGTCTCGTCCAGCGTTGATGATGTCACTACATGATTGAAACACTCGCTTAAAAATGGACACGTCCAGCGTTGATGATGTCACTACATGATTGAAACACTCGCTTAAAAATGGTCTCGTCCAGCGTTGATGATGTCACTACATGATTGAAACACTCGCTTAAAAATGGTCTCGTCCAGCGTTGATGATGTCACTACATGATTGAAACACTCGCTTAAAAATGTTCACGTCCAGCGTTGATGATGTCACTACATGATTGAAACACTCGCTTAAAAATGGTCACGTCCAGCGTTGATGATGTCACTACATGATTGAAACACTAGCTTAAAAATGTTCTCGTCCAGCGTTGATGATGTCACTACATGATTGAAACACTAGCTTAAAAATGGTCACGTCCAGCGTTGATGATGTCACTACATGATTGAAACACTTGCTTAAAAATGGTCACGTCCAGCGTTGATGATGTCACTACATGATTGAAACACTTGCTTAAAAATGGTCACGTCCAGCGTTGATGATGTCACTACATGATTGAAACACTCGCTTAAAAATGATCATGTCCAGCGTTGATGATGTCACTACATGATTGAAACACTCGCTTAAAAATGATCACGTCCAGCGTTGATGATGTCACTACATGATTGAAACACTCGCTTAAAAATGATCATGTCCAGCGTTGATGATGTCACTACATGATTGAAACACTCGCTTAAAAATGGTCACGTCCAGCGTTGATGATGTCACTACATGATTGAAACACTCGCTTAAAAATGATCATGTCCAGCGTTGATGATGTCACTACATGATTGAAACACTCGCTTAAAAATGGTCACGTCCAGCGTTGATGATGTCACTACATGATTGAAACACTTGCTTAAAAATGGTCACGTCCAGCGTTGATGATGTCACTACATGATTGAAACACTCGCTTAAAAATGATCATGTCCAGCGTTGATGATGTCACTACATGATTGAAACACTCGCTTAAAAATGTTCACGTCCAGCGTTGATGATGTCACTACATGATTGAAACACTCGCTTAAAAATGATCATGTCCAGCGTTGATGATGTCACTACATGATTGAAACACTCGCTTAAAAATGTTCACGTCCAGCGTTGATGATGTCACTACATGATTGAAACACTCGCTTAAAAATGATCATGTCCAGCGTTGATGATGTCACTACATGATTGAAACACTCTCTTAAAAATGGTCACGTCCAGCGTTGATGATGTCACTACATGATTGAAACACTCTCTTAAAAATGGTCACGTCCAGCGTTGATGATGTCACTACATGATTGAAACACTCTCTTAAAAATGGTCTCGTCCAGCATTGATGATGTCACTACATGATTGAAACACTCTCTTAAAAATGGTCTCGTCCAGCGTTGATGATGTCACTACATGATTGAAACACTCGCTTAAAAATGTTCACGTCCAGCGTTGATGATGTCACTACATGATTGAAACACTCGCTTAAAAATGGTCACGTCCAGCGTTGATGATGTCACTACATGATTGAAACACTCGCTTAAAAATGGTCACGTCCAGCGTTGATGATGTCACTACATGATTGAAACACTCGCTTAAAAATGATCATGTCCAGCATTGATGATGTCACTACATGATTGAAACACTCGCTTAAAAATGATCACGTCCAGTGTTGATGATGTCACTACATGATTGAAACACTCGCTTAAAAATGGTCACGTCCAGCGTTGATGATGTCACTACATGATTGAAACACTCGCTTAAAAATGATCATGTCCAGTGTTGATGATGTCACTACATGATTGAAACACTCGCTTAAAAATGGTCACGTCCAGCGTTGATGATGTCACTACATGATTGAAACACTCGCTTAAAAATGGTCACGTCCAGCGTTGATGATGTCACTACATGATTGAAACACTTGCTTAAAAATGGTCACGTCCAGCGTTGATGATGTCACTACATGATTGAAACACTCGCTTAAAAATGGTCACGTCCAGCGTTGATGATGTCACTACATGATTGAAACACTCTCTTAAAAATGTTCACGTCCAGCGTTGATGATGTCACTACATGATTGAAACACTTTCTTAAAAATGATCACGTCCAGCATTGATGATGTCACTACATGATTGAAACACTCGCTTAAAAATGGTCACGTCCAGCATTGATGATGTCACTACATGATTGAAACACTCGCTTAAAAATGGTCTCGTCCAGCGTTGATGATGTCACTACATGATTGAAACACTCTCTTAAAAATGTTCACGTCCAGCGTTGATGATGTCACTACATGATTGAAACACTTTCTTAAAAATGATCACGTCCAGCATTGATGATGTCACTACATGATTGAAACACTCGCTTAAAAATGGTCACGTCCAGCATTGATGATGTCACTACATGATTGAAACACTCGCTTAAAAATGGTCTCGTCCAGCGTTGATGATGTCACTACATGATTGAAACACTCGCTTAAAAATGGTCTCGTCCAGCATTGATGATGTCACTACATGATTGAAACACTCGCTTAAAAATGGTCACGTCCAGCATTGATGATGTCACTACATGATTGAAACACTCGCTTAAAAATGGTCTCGTCCAGCGTTGATGATGTCACTACATGATTGAAACACTCGCTTAAAAATGGTCTCGTCCAGCGTTGATGATGTCACTACATGATTGAAACACTCGCTTAAAAATGTTCACGTCCAGCGTTGATGATGTCACTACATGATTGAAACACTTGCTTAAAAATG